>NW_026108930.1:0-206169 GCF_024516045.1 Bombus affinis | reverse complement strand
TTACGTAATAGCTTATATTGTTATATAGTATTACTATATAACGTATAACGTTATATAGTATTACCATATAAAGTATAACATTAATATACAATTACGTAATAACGTATAACGACATATACTATTACGTAATATCGTATATCGTTATATAGTATTACCATATAACGTATAACGTTATATATTGTTACGTTATAACGTATAAACGATATATATATTACCATATAACGTATAACGTTATATATTGTTACGGTATAACGTATAACGTTATATAGCATTACCATATATCGTAAAACGATATATACTATTACGTAATAACGTATATTGTTATATAGCATTACCATATAACGTATAACGTTATATATTGTTACGTTATAACGTATAGCGATATATAGTATTACCATATAACATATAACGTTATATAGTGTTACGTTATAACGTATAACGATATATACTATTACGTAATAACGTATATCGTTATATAGTATTTCCATATAACGTATATCGTTATATAGTGTTACGTTATAACGTATAACGTTATATAGCATTACCATATAACGTATAACGTTATATAGTGTTACGTTATAACGTCTAACGTTATATAGCATTACCATATATCGTAAAACGATATATACTATTACGTAATAACGTATATTGTTATATAGTATTACCATATAACGTATAACGTTATATAGTGTTACGTTATAACGTATAACGTTATATAGCATTACCATATAACGTAAAACGATATATACTATTACGTAATAACGTATAACGTTATATAGTGTTACGTTATAACGTATAACGATATATACTATTACCATATAACGTATAACGTTATATATTGTTACGTTATAACGTATAACGATATATACTATTACGTAATAACGTATATCGTTATATAGCATTACCATTTAACGTATAGCGTTATATATTGTTACGTCTATAACGTATAACGATATATAGCATTACCATATATCGTAAATCGATATATAGTGTGACGTTATAACGCATAACGATATATACTATTACCTAATAACGTATATCGTTATATAGTATTACCATATAACGTATAACGTTATATAGCATTACCATATAACGTATAACGATATATAGTATTACCATATAACGTAAAACGATATATACTATTACGTAATAGCTTATATTGTTATATAGTATTACCATATAACGTATAACGTTATATAGTATTACCATATAAAGTATAACATTATATACAATTACGTAATAACGTATAACGACATATACTATTACGTAATATCGTATATCGTTATATAGTATTACCATATAACGTATAACGTTATATATTGTTACGTTATAACGTATAACGATATATAATATTACCATATAACGTATAACGTTATATATTGTTACGGTATAAACGTATAACGTTATATAGCATTACCATATATCGTAAAACGATATATACTATTACGTAATAACGTATATTGTTATATAGCATTACCATATAACGTATAACGTTATATATTGTTACGTTATAACGTATAGCGATATATAGTATTACCATATAACATATAACGTTATATAGTGTTACGTTATAACGTATAACGATATATACTATTACGTAATAACGTATATCGTTATATAGTATTTCCATATAACGTATATCGTTATATAGTGTTACGTTATAACGTATAACGTTATATAGCATTACCATATAACGTATAACGTTATATAGTGTTACGTTATAACGTATAACGTTATATAGCATTACCATATATCGTAAAACGATATATACTATTACGTAATAACGTATATTGTTATATAGTATTACCATATAACGTATAACGTTATATAGTGTTACGTTATAACGTATAACGTGATATAGCATTACCATATAACGTAAAACGATATATACTATTACGTAATAACGTATAACGTTATATAGTGTTACGTTATAACGTATAACGATATATACTATTACCATATAACGTATAACGTTATATATTGTTACGGTATAACGTATAACGATATATACTATTACGTAATAACGTATATCGTTATATAGCATTACCATTTAACGTATAGCGTTATATATTGTTACGTTATAACGTATAACGATATATACTATTACCATATAACGTATAACGTTATATATTGTTACGTTATACCGTATAACGATATATACTATTACCATGTAACGCTATAACGTTATATAGTGTTACGTTATAACGTATAAAGTTATATAGCATACCATATAACGTAAAACGATATATACTATTACGTAGTAACCTATAACGTTATATAGAATTACCATATAACGTATAAACGTTATGTAGTGTTACGTTATAACGTATTACGATATATACTGTTACGTAATAACGTATAACGTTACATAGTATTACCATATAACGTATAACGTTATATATTGTTACGTTATAACGTATAACGATATATACTATTACCATAAACGTATAACGTTATATATTGTTACGTTATAACGTATAACGATATATAGTATTACCATATAACGTATAGCGTTATATAGTGTTTCGTTATAACGTATAACGTTATGTAGCATTACCATATATCGTAAAACGATATATAGTGTTACGTTTTAACGTATAATGATATATACTATTACGTAATAACGTATATCGTTATATAGTATTACCATATAACGTATAACGTTATATATTGTTACGTTATAACGCATAACGATATATACTATTAGTAATAACGTATAACGATATATACTATTACGTAATAACGTATATCGTTATATAGCATTACCATATAACGTATAACGTTATATAGTGTTACGTTATAACGTATAACGATATATACTATTACGTAATAACATATATCGTTATATAGTATTACCATATAACGTATAACGTTATATATTGTTACGTTATAACCTATAACCATATATAGTATTACCATATAACGTATAACGTTATATACTATTACGTAATAAAGTATAACGTTATATAGCATTACCACATAACGTATAACGTTATATATTGTTACGTTATAACCTATAACCATATATAGTATTACCATATAACGTATAACGTTATATACTATTACGTAATAAAGTATAACGTTATATAGAATTACCATATAACGTATAACGTTATATAGTGTTACGTTATAACGTATAACGATATATACTATTACGTAATAACATATATCGTTATATAGTATTACCATATAACGTATAACGTTATATATTGTTACGTTATAACGTATAACGATATATACTATTACCATATAACGTATAACGTTATATATTGTTACGTTATAACGTATAACGATATATACTATTACCATATAACGTATAACGTTATATAGTGTTAGGTTATAACGTCTAACGTTATATAGTATTACCATATAAAGTATAACATTATATACTATTACGTAATAACGTATATCGTTATATAGCATTACCATATAACGTATAACGTTATATATTGTTACGTTATAACGTATAACGATATATAGTATTACCATATAACGTATAACGTTATATAGTGTTACGTTATAACGTATAACGATATATACTATTACGTAATAACGTATATCGTTATATAGTATTTCCATATAACGTATAACGTTATATATAGTTACGTTATAACGTATAACGATATATAGTATTACCATATAACGTAAAACGAATATACTATTACGTAATAGCGTATATTGTTATATAGTATTGCCATATAACGTATAACGTTATATAGTGATACGTTATAACGTATAACGTTATATAGTATTACCATATGAAGTATAACATTATATACTATTACGTAATAACGTATAACGATATATACTATTACGTAATAACGTATATCGTTATATAGCGATACCATATACGTATAACGTTATATATTGTTACGTTATAACGTATAACCATATATAGTAGTACCATATAACGTATAACGTTATATAGTGTTACGTTATAACGTATAACGATATATACTATTACCATATAACGTATAACGTTATATAGTTTTACCATATAACGTATAACGTTATATATTGTTACGTTATAACGTATAACGATATATACTATTACCATATAACGTATAACGATATGTACTATTACGTAATAACATATATCGTTATATAGTATTACCATATAACGTATAACGTTATATATTGTTACGTTATAACGTATAACGATATATACTATTACCATATAACGTATATAACGATATATACTATTACGTAATAACGTATATCGTTATATAGCATTACCATATAACGTATAACGTTATATAGTGATACGTTATAACGTCTAACGTTATATAGTATTACCATATAAAGTATAACATTATATACTATTACGTAATAACGTATAACGATATATACTATTACGTAATAACGTATATCGTTATATAGCATTACCATATAACGTATAACGTTATATATTGTTACGTTATAACGTATAACGATATATAGTATTACCATATAACGTATAACGTTATATAGTGTTACGTTATAACGTATAACGATATATACTATTACGTAATAACGTATATCGTTATATAGTATTTCCATATAACGTATAACGTTATATATAGTTACGTTATAACGTATAACGATATCATAGTATTACCATATAACGTAAAACGTATATACTATTACGTAATAGCGTATATTGTTATATAGTATTGCCATATAACGTATAACGTTATATAGTGATACGTTATAACGTATAACGTTATATAGTATTACCATATGAAGTATAACATTATATACTATTACGTAATAACGTATAACGACATATACTATTACGTACTATCGTATATCGTTATATAGTATTACCATATAACGTATAACGTTATATATTGTTACGTTATAACGTATATCGTTATATAGTATTACCATATAACGTATAACGTTTATATATTGTTACTGTATAACGTATAAACGATATATAGTATTACCATATAACGTATAACGTTATATAGTGTTACGTTATAACGTATAGCGATATATACTATTACGTAATAACGTATATCGTTATATAGTATTACCATATAACGTATAACGTTATATAGTGTTACGTTATAACGTACAACGTTATATAGTATTACCATATATGTATAACGTTATATAGTGTTACGTTTATAACCTATAACGATATATACTATTACGTAATAAAGTATAACGTTATATAGAATTACCATATAACGTATAACGTTATATAGTGTTACGTTATAACGTATAACGATATGTACTATTACGTAATAACATATATCGTTATATAGTATTACCATATAACGTATAACGTTATATATTGTTACGTTATAACGTATAACGATATATACTATTACCATATAACGTATAACGTTATATAGTGTTAGGTTATAAGTATAACGTTATATAGCATTACCATATAAGGTAAAACGATATACACTATTACGTAATAAAGTATAACGTTATATAGAATTGCCATATAACGTATAACGTTATATAGTGTTACGTTATAACGTATAACGATATGTACTATTACGTAATAACATATATCGTTATATAGTATTACTATATAACGTATAACGTTATATATTGTTACGTTATAACGTATAACGATATACACTATTACCATATAACGTATAACGATATATACTATTACGAAATAACGTATATCGTTATATAGCATTACCATATAACGTATAACGATATGTACTATTACGTAATAACATATATCGTTATATAGTATTACCATATAACGTATAACGTTATATATTGTTACGTTATAACGTATATCGTTATATAGTATTACAATATAACGTATAACGTTTATATATTGTTACTGTATAACGTATAACGATATATAGTATTACCATATAACGTATAACGTTATATAGTGTTACGTTATAACGTATAGCGATATATACTATTACGTAATAACGTATATCGTTATATAGTATTACCATATAACGTATAACGTTATATAGTGTTACGTTATAACGTACAACGTTATATAGTATTACCATATAATGTATAGCGTTATATAGTGTTACGTTATAACCTATAACGATATATACTATTACGTAATAAAGTATAACGTTATATAGAATTACCATATAACGTATAACGTTATATAGTGTTACGTTATAACGTATAACGATATGTACTATTACGTAATAACATATATCGTTATATAGTATTACCATATAACGTATAACGTTATATATTGTTACGTTATAACGTATAACGATAATACTATTACCATATAACGTATAACGTTATATAGTGTTAGGTTATAACGTATAACGTTATATAGCATTACCATATAAGGTAAAACGATATATACTATTACGTAATAAAGTATAACGTTATATAGAATTGCCATATAACGTATAACGTTATATAGTGTTACGTTATAACGTATAACGATATACACTATTACCATATAACGTATAACGATATATACTATTACGAAATAACGTATATCGTTATATAGCATTACCATATAACGTATAACGTTATATAGTGATACGTTATAACGTATAACGTTATATAGTATTACCATATAAAGTATAACATTATATACCATTACGTAATAACGTATAACGATATATACTATTACGTAATAACGTATATCGTTATATAGTATTTCCATATAACGTATAACGTTATATATTGTTACGTTATATCGTATATCGTTATATAGTGTTACCATATAACGTATAACGTTATATATTGTTACTGTATAACGTATAACGATATATAGTATTACCATATAACATATAACGTTATATAGTGTTACGTTATAACGTATAGCGATATACTATTACGTAATAACGTATATCGTTATATAGTATTACCATATAACGTATAACGTTATATAGTGTTACGTTATAACGTACAACGTTATATAGTATTAACCATATAACGTATAACGTTATATAGTGTTACGTTATAACCCATAACGATATATACTATTACGTAATAACTTATATCGTTATATAGTATTACCATATAACGTATAACGTTATATATTGTTACGTTATAACGTATAACGATATATAGTATTACCATATAACGTATAACGTTATATATTGTTACGTTATAACGTATAACGATATATACTATTACGTAATAACGTATAACGATATATACTATTACGTAATAAAGTATATCGTTATATAGCATTACCATATAACGTATAACGTTATATATTGTTACGTTATAACGTATAACGATATATACTATTACCATATAACGTATAACGTTATATATTGTTACGTTATAACGTATAACGATATATACTATTACCATATAACGTATAACGTTATATAGTGTTAGGTTATAACGTATAACGTTATATAGCATTACCCATATAAGGTAAAACGATATATACTATTACGTAATAAAGTATTACGTTATATAGAATTACCATATAACGTATAACGTTATATAGTGTTACGTTATAACGTATAACGATATGTACTATTACGTAATAAGATATATCGTTATATAGTATTACTATATAACGTATAACGTTATATACTGTTACGTTATAACGTATAATGATATACACTATTACCATATAACGTATAACGATATATACTATTACGTAATAACGTATATCGTTATATAGCATTACCATATAACGTATAACGTTATATAGCGATACGTTATAACGTATAACGTTATATAGTATTACCATATAAAGTATAACATTATATACTATTACGTAATAACGTATAACGATATATACTATTACGTAATAACGTATATCGTTATATAGTATTTCCATATAACGTATAACGTTATATATTGTTACGTTATATCGTATATCGTTATATAGTGTTACCATATAACGTATAACGTTATATATTGTTACTGTATAACGTATAACGATATATAGTATTACCATATAACGTATAACGTTATATAGTGTTACGTTATAACGTATAGCGATATATACTATTACGTAATAACGTATATCGTTATATAGTATTACCATATAACGTATAACGTTATATAGTGTTACGTTATAACGTACAACGTTATATAGTATTACCATATAACGTATAAACGTTATATAGTGTTACGTTATAACCCATAACGATATATACTATTACGTAATAACTTATATCGTTATATAGTATTACCATATAACGTATAACGTTATATATTGTTACGTTATAACGTATAACGATATATAGTATTACCATATAACGTATAACGTTATATATTGTTACGTTATAACGTATAACGATATATACTATTACGTAATAACGTATATCGTTATATAGCATTACCATATAACGTATAACGTTATATATTGTTACGTTATAACGTATAACCATATATAGTATTACCATATAACGTATAACGTTATATAGTGTTACGTTATAACGTATAACGATATATACTATTACCATATAACGTATAACGTTATATAGTGTTACCATATAACGTATAACGTTATATATTGTTACGTTATAAACGTATAAACGATATATACTATTACCATATAACGTATAACGTTATATATTGTTACGTTATAACGTATAACGATATATACTATTACCATATAACGTATAACGTTATATAGTGTTAGGTTATAACGTATAACGTTATATAGCATTACCATATAAGGTAAAACGATATATACTATTACGTAATAAAGTATAACGTTATATAGAATTACCATATAACGTATAACGTTATATAGTGTTACGTTATAACGTATAACGATATGTACTATTACGTAATAACATATATCGTTATATAGTATTACCATATAACGTATAACGTTATATATTGTTACGTTATAACGTATAACGATATATACTATTACCATATAACGTATAACGATATATACTATTACGTAATAACGTATATCGTTATATAGCATTACCATATAACGTATAACGTTATATAGTGATACGTTATAACGTCTAACGTTATATAGTATTACCATATAAAGTATAACATTATATACTATTACGTAATAACGTATAACGATATATACTATTACGTAATAACGTATATCGTTATATAGCATTACCATATAACGTATAACGTTATATATTGTTACGTTATAACGTATAACGATATATAGTATTACCATATAACGTATAAACGTTATATAGTGTTACGTTATAACGTATAACGATATATACTATTACGTAATAACGTATATCGTTATATAGTATTTCCATATAAAGTATAACGTTATATATTGTTACGTTATAACGTATATAACGATATATAGTATTACCATATAACGTAAAACGATATATACTATTACGTAATAGCGTATATTGTTATATAGTATTGCCATATAACGTATAACGTTATATAGTGATACGTTATAACGTATAACGTTATATAGTATTACCTTATGAAGTATAACATTATATACTATTACGTAATAACGTTATAACGACATATACTATTACGTACTATCGTATATCGTTATATAGTATTACCATATAACGTATAACGTTATATATTGTTACGTTATAACGTATATCGTTATATAGTATTACCATATAACGTATAACGTTATATAGTGTTACGTTATAACGTATAACGATATATACTATTACGTAATAAACGTATATCGTTATATAGTATTTCCATATAAAGTATAACGTTATATATTGTTACGTTATAACGTATAACGATATATAGTATTACCATATAACGTAAAACGATATATACTATTACGTAATAACGTATATCGTTATATAGTATTTCCACATAACGTATAACGTTATGTATTGTTCGTTATAACGTATAACGATATATACTATTACCATATAACGTTATAACGATATATACTATTACGTAATAACGTATATCGTTATATAGCATTACCATATAACGTATAACGTTATATAGTGATACGTTATAAACGTACAACGTTATATAGTATTACCATATAACGTATAACGTTATATTGTGTTACGTTATAAACCCATAACGATATATACTATTACGTAATAACTTATATCGTTATATAGTATTACCATATAACGTATAACGTTATATATTGTTACGTTATACGTATAACGATATATAGTATTACCATATAACGTATAACGTTATATATTGTTACGTTATAACGTATAACGATATATACTATTACGTAATAACGTATAACGATATATACTATTACGTAATAACGTATATCGTTATATAGCATTACCATATAACGTATAACGTTATATATTGTTACGTTATAACGTATAACCATATATAGTATTACCATATAACGTATAACGTTATATAGTGTTACGTTATAACGTATAACGATATATACTATTACCATATAACGTATAAACGTTATATAGTGTTACCATATAACGTATAACGTTATATATTGTTACGTTATAACGTATAACGATATATACTATTACCATATAACGTATAACGTTATATATTGTTACGTTATAACGTATAACGATATATACTATTACCATATAACGTATAACGTTATATAGTGTTAGGTTATAACGTATAACGTTATATAGCATTACCATATAAGGTAAAACGATATATACTATTACGTAATAAAGTATTACGTTATATAGAATTACCATATAACGTATAACGTTATATAGTGTTACGTTATAACGTATAACGATATGTACTATTACGTAATAAGATATATCGTTATATAGTATTACTATATAACGTATAACGTTATATATTGTTACGTTATAACGTATAACGATATACACTATTACCATATAACGTATAACGATATATACTATTACGTAATAACGTATATCGTTATATAGCATTACCATATAACGTATAACGTTATATAGCGATACGTTATAACGTATAACGTTATATAGTATTACCATATAAAGTATAACATTATATACTATTACGTAATAACGTATAACGATATATACTATTACGTAATAACGTATATCGTTATATAGTATTTCCATATAACGTATAACGTTATATATTGTTACGTTATATCGTATATCGTTATATAGTGTTACCATATAACGTATAACGTTATATATTGTTACTGTATAACGTATAACGATATATAGTATTACCATATAACGTATAACGTTATATAGTGTTACGTTATAACGTATAGCGATATATACTATTACGTAATAACGTATATCGTTATATAGTATTACCATATAACGTATAACGTTATATAGTGTTACGTTATAACGTACAACGTTATATAGTATTACCATATAACGTATAACGTTATATAGTGTTACGTTATAACCCATAACGATATATACTATTACGTAATAACTTATATCGTTATATAGTATTACCATATAACGTATAACGTTATATATTGTTACGTTATAACGTATAACGATATATAGTATTACCATATAACGTATAACGTTATATATTGTTACGTTATAACGTATAACGATATATACTATTACGTAATAACGTATATCGTTATATAGCATTACCATATAACGTATAACGTTATATATTGTTACGTTATAACGTATAACATATATAGTATTACCATATAACGTATAACGTTATATAG
Source organism: Bombus affinis (assembly GCF_024516045.1). Taxonomy (NCBI): domain Eukaryota; kingdom Metazoa; phylum Arthropoda; class Insecta; order Hymenoptera; family Apidae; genus Bombus; species Bombus affinis. Next base: position 194,669 of record NW_026108930.1, on the reverse strand, counting down.
TGTTACGTTATAACGTATAACGATATATACTATTACCATATAACGTATAACGTTATATAGTGTTACCATATAACGTATAACGTTATATATTGTTACGTTATAACGTATAACGATATATACTATTACCATATAACGTATAACGTTATATATTGTTACGTTATAACGTATAACGATATATACTATTACCATATAACGTATAACGTTATATAGTGTTAGGTTATAACGTATACGTTATATAGCATTACCATATAAGGTAAAACGATATATACTATTACGTAATAAAGTATAACGTTATATAGAATTACCATATAACGTATAACGTTATATAGTGTTACGTTATAACGTATAACGATATGTACTATTACGTAATAACATATATCGTTATATAGTATTACTATATAACGTATAACGTTATATATTGTTACGTTATAAACGTATAACGATATACACTATAACGTAACAATATATAACGTTATACGTTATATAGTAATACTATATAACGATATATGTTATTACGTAATAGTACATATCGTTATACGTTATAACGTAACACTATATAACGTTATACGTTATATGGTAATTCTATATAACGTTATACTTTATTACGTAATAGTATATATCGTTTTACCTTATATGGTAATGCTATATAACGTTATACGTTATAACCTAACACTATATAACGTTATACGTTATATGGTAATAGTATATATCGTTATACGTTATAACGTAACAATATATAACGTTATACGTTATATGGTAATAGTATATATCGTTATACGTTATAACGTAACAATATATAACGTTATACGTTATATGGTAACACTATATAACGTTATACGTTATATGGTAATAGTATATATCGTTATACGTTATAACGTAACACTATATAACGTTATACGTTATATGGTAATACTATATATGGTTATACGTTATAACGTAACAATATATAACGTTATACGTTATATGGTAATGCTATATAACGATATACGTTATTACGTAATAGTATATATCGTTATACGTTATAACGTAACAATATATACGTTATACGTTACTATGGTAATACTATATATCGTTATACGTTATAACGTAACAATATATAACGTTATACGTTATATGGTAATACTATATAACGATATAAGTTATTACGTAATAGTATATATCGTTATGGGTTATAACGTAACACTATATAACGTTATACGGTTATATGGTAATACTATATAACGTTGTACGTTATAACGTAACACTATATAACGTTATACGTTATATGGTAATACTATATAACGATTTACGTTATTACGTAATAGTATATATCGCTATACGTTATAACGTAACACTATATAACGTTATACGTTATATGGTAATACTATATATCGTTATACGTTATACAGTAACAATATATAACGTTATACGTTATATGGTAACACTATATAACGATATACGATATAACGTAACAATATATAACGTTATACGTTATATGGAAATACTATATAACGATATACGTTATTACGTAATAGTATATATCGTTATACGTTATTACGTAATAGTATATAATGTTATACTTTATATGGTAATACTATATAACGTTATACGTTATAACGTATCGCTATATAACGTTATACGTTATATGGTAATGCTATATAACGATATACGTTATTACGTAATAGTATATATCGTTATACGTTATATGGTAATAGTGTATATCGTTATACGTTATAACGTAACAATATATAACGTTATACGTTATATAGTAATACTATATAACGATATATCTTATTACGTAATAGTACATATCGTTATACGTTATAACGTAACACTATATAACGTTATACGTTATATGGTAATTCTATATAACGTAATACTTTATTACGTAATAGTATATATCGTTTTACCTTATATGGTAATGCTATATAACGTTATACGTTATAACCTAACACTATATAACGTTATACGTTATATGGTAATAGTATATATCGTTATACGTTATAACGTAACAATATATAACGTTATACGTTATATGGTAATAGTATATATCGTTATACGTTATAACGTAACAATATATAACGTTATACGTTATATGGTAACACTATATAACGTTATACGTTATATGGTAATAGTAATATATCGTTATACGTTATAACGTAACACTATATAACGTTATACGTTATATGGTAATACTATATATGGTTATACGTTATAACGTAACAATATATAACGTTATACGTTATATGGTAATGCTATATAACGATATACGTTATTACGTAATAGTATATATCGTTATACGTTATTACGTAATAGTATATATCGTTATACGTTATAACGTAAACAATATATAACGTTATACGTTATATGGTAATACTATATATCGTTATACGTTATAACGTAACAATATATAACGTTATACGTTATATGGTAATACTATATAACGATATAAGTTATTACGTAATAGTATATATCGTTATGGGTTATAACGTAACACTATATAACGTTATACGTTATATGGTAATACTATATAACGTTGTACGTTATAACGTATCACTATATAACGTTATACGTTATATGGTAATGCTATATAACGATATACGTTATTACGTAATAGTATATATCGTTATACGTTATATGGTAATAGTATATATCGTTATACGTTATAACGTAACAATACATAACGTTATACGTTATGTGGAAATACTATATAACGATATACGTTATTACGTAATAGTATATATCGTTTTACGTTATATGGTAATACTATATATCGTTATACGTTATAACGTAACAATATATAACGTTATACTTTATATGGAAATACTATATAACGATATACGTTATTACGTAATAGTATATATCGTTATACGTTATAACGTAACACTATATAACGTTATACGTTATATGGTAATACTATATAACGATATACGTTATAACGTAACAATATATAACGTTATACGTTATATGGTAATACTATATAACGATATACGATAGTACGTAATAGTATATGTCGTTATACGTTATTACGTAATAGTATATAATGTTATACTTCATATGGTAATACTATATAACGTTATACGTTATAACGTATCACTATATAACGTTATACGTTATATGGCAATACTATATAACAATATACGCTATTACGTAATAGTATATATCGTTTTACGTTATATGGTAATACTATATATCGTTATACGTTATAACGTAACAATATATAACGTTATACTTTATATGGAAATACTATATAACGATATACGTTATTACGTAATAGTATATATCGTTATACGTTATAACGTAACACTATATAACGTTATACGTTATATGGTAATACTATATATCGTTATACGTTATAACGTAACAATATATAACGTTATACGTTATATGGTAATGCTATATAACGATATACGTTATTACGTAATAGTATATATCGTTATACGTTATTACGTAATAGTATATAATGTTATACTTTATATGGTAATACTATATAACGTTAGACGTTATAACGTATCACTATATAACGTTATACGTTATATGGTAATGCTATATAACGATATACGTTATTACGTAATAGTATATATCGTTATACGTTATATGGTAATAGTATATATCGTTATACGTTATAACGTAACAATATATAACGTTATACGTTATATGGTAATACTATATAACGATATATGTTATTACGTAATAGTACATATCGTTATACGTTATAACGTAACACTATATAACGTTATACGTTATATGGTAATTCTATATAACGTTATACTTTATTACGTAATAGTATATATCGTTTTACCTTATATGGTAATGCTATATAACGTTATACGTTATAACCTAACACTATATAACGTTATACGTTATATGGTAATAGTATATATCGTTATACGTTATAACGTAACAATATATAACGTTATACGTTATATGGTAATAGTATATATCGTTATACGTTATAACGTAACAATATATAACGTTATACGTTATATGGTAACACTATATAACGTTATACGTTATATGGTAATAGTATATATCGTTATACGTTATAACGTAACACTATATAACGTTATACGTTATATGGTAATACTATATATGGTTATACGTTATAACGTAACAATATATAACGTTATACGTTATATGGTAATGCTATATAACGATATACGTTATTACGTAATAGTATATATCGTTATACGTTATAACGTAACAATATATAACGTTATACGTTATATGGTAATACTATATATCGTTATACGTTATAACGTAACAATATATAACGTTATACGTTATATGGTAATACTATATAACGATATAAGTTATTACGTAATAGTATATATCGTTATGGGTTATAACGTAACACTATATAACGTTATACGTTATATGGTAATACTATATAACGTTGTACGTTATAACGTAACACTATATAACGTTATACGTTATATGGTAATACTATATAACGATATACGTTATTACGTAATAGTATATATCGCTATACGTTATAACGTAACACTATATAACGTTATACGTTATATGGTAATACTATATATCGTTATACGTTATACAGTAACAATATATAACGTTATACGTTATATGGTAACACTATATAACGATATACGATATAACGTAACAATATATAACGTTATACGTTATATGGAAATACTATATAACGATATACGTTATTACGTAATAGTATATATCGTTATACGTTATTACGTAATAGTATATAATGTTATACTTTATATGGTAATACTATATAACGTTATACGTTATAACGTATCGCTATATAACGTTATACGTTATATGGTAATGCTATATAACGATATACGTTATTACGTAATAGTATATATCGTTATACGTTATATGGTAATAGTGTATATCATTATACGTTATAACGTAACAGTATATAACGTTATACGTTATATAGTAATACTATATAACGATATATCTTATTACGTAATAGTACATATCGTTATACGTTATAACGTAACACTATATAACGTTATACGTTATATGGTAATTCTATATAACGTAATACTTTATTACGTAATAGTATATATCGTTTTACCTTATATGGTAATGCTATATAACGTTATACGTTATAACCTAACACTATATAACGTTATACGTTATATGGTAATAGTATATATCGTTATACGTTATAACGTAACAATATATAACGTTATACGTTATATGGTAATAGTATATATCGTTATACGTTATAACGTAACAATATATAACGTTATACGTTATATGGTAATGCTATATAACGATATACGTTATTACGTAATAGTATATATCGTTATACGTTATTACGTAATAGTATATATCGTTATACGTTATAACGTAACAATATATAACGTTATACGTTATATGGTAATACTATATATCGTTATACGTTATAACGTAACAATATATAACGTTATACGTTATATGGTAATACTATATAACGATATAAGTTATTACGTAATAGTATATATCGTTATGGGTTATAACGTAACACTATATAAACGTTATACGTTATATGGTAATACTATATAACGTTGTACGTTATAACGTAACACTATATAACGTTATACGTTATATGGTAATACTATATAACGATATACGTTATTACGTAATAGTATATATCGCTATACGTTATAACGTAACACTATATAACGTTATATGTTATATGGTAATACTATATATCGTTATACGTTATACAGTAACAATATATAAACGTTATACGTTATATGGTAACACTATATAACGATATACGATATAACGTAACAATATATAACGTTATACGTTATATGGAAATACTATATAACGATATACGTTATTACGTAATAGTATATATCGTTATACGTTATTACGTAATGGTATATAATGTTATACTTTATATGGTAATACTATATAACGTTATACGTTATAACGTATCACTATATAACGTTATACGTTATATGGTAATGCTATATAACGATATACGTTATTTCGTAATAGTATATATCGTTATACGTTATATGGTAATAGTGTATATCGTTATACGTTATAACGTAACACTATATAACGTTATACGTTATATGGCAATTCTATATAACGTTATACTTTATTACGTAATAGTATATATCGTTTTACCTTATATGGTAATGCTATATAACGTTATACGTTATAACCTAACACTATATAACGTTATACGTTATATGGTAATAGTATATATCGTTATACGTTATAACGTAACAATATATAACGTTATACGTTATATGGTAATACTATATAACGATATATGTTATTACGTAATAGTACATATCGTTATACGTTATAACGTAACACTATATAACGTTATACGTTATATGGTAATTCTATATAACGTTATACTTTATTACGTAATAGTATATATCGTTATAGGTTATAACGTAACACTATATAACGCTATACATTATATGGTAATACTATATAACGTTGTACGTTATAACGTAACACTATATAACGTTATACGTTATATGGTAATACTATATAACGATATACGTTATTACGTAATAGTATATATCGCTATACGTTATAACGTAACACTATATAACGTTATACGTTATATGGTAATACTATATATCGTTATACGTTATACAGTAACAATATATAACGTTATACGTTATATGGTAATACTATATAACGATATACGTTATAACGTAACAATATATAACGTTATACGTTATATGGTAATACTATATAACGATATATGTTATTACGTAATAGTACATATCGTTATACGTTATATGGTAATGCTATATAACGATATACGTTATTTCGTAATAGTATATATCGTTATACGTTATATGGTAATAGTGTATATCGTTATACGTTATAACGTAACAATATATAACGTTATACGTTATATAGTAATACTATATAACGATATATGTTATTACGTAATAGTACATATCGTTATACGTTATAACGTAACACTATATAACGTTATCGTTATATGGCAATTCTATATAACGTTATACTTTATTACGTAATAGTGTATATCGTTTTACCTTATATGGTAATGCTATATAACGTTATACGTTATACCTAACACTATATAACGTTATACGTTATATGGTAATAGTATATATCGTTATACGTTATAACGTAACAATATATAACGTTATACGTTATATGGTAATACTATATAACGATATATGTTATTACGTAATAGTACATATCGTTATACGTTATAACGTAACACTATATAACGTTATACGTTATATGGTAATTCTATATAACGTTATACTTTATTACGTATTAGTATATATCGTTATAGGTTATAACGTAACACTATATAACGTTATACATTATATGGTAATACTATATAACGTTGTACGTTATAACGTAACACTATATAACGTTATACGTTATATGGTAATACTATATAACGATATACGTTATTACGTAATAGTATATATCGCTATACGTTATAACGTAACACTATATAACGTTATACGTTATATGGTAATACTATATATCGTTATACGTTATACAGTAACAATATATAAACGTTATACGTTATATGGTAATACTATATAACGATATACGTTATAACGTAACAATATATAACGTTATACGTTATATGGTAATACTATATAACGATATACGATAGTACGTAATAGTATATGTCGTTATACGTTATTACGTAATAGTATATAATGTTATACTTCATATGGTAATACTATATAACGTTATACGTTATAACGTATCACTATATAACGTTATACGTTATATGGCAATACTATATAACAATATACGCTATTACGTAATAGTATATATCGTTTTACGTTATATGGTAATACTATATATCGTTATACGTTATAACGTAACTATATATAACGTTATACGTTATATGGAAATACTATATAACGATATACGTTATTACGTAATAGTATATATCGTTATACGTTATAACGTAACACTATATAACGTTATACGTTATATGGTAATACTATATATCGTTATACGTTATAACGTAACAATATATAACGTTATACGTTATATGGTAATGCTATATAACGATATACGTTATTACGTAATAGTATATATCGTTATACGTTATTACGTAATAGTATATAATGTTATACTTTATATGGTAATACTATATAACGTTAGACGTTATAACGTATCACTATATAACGTTATACGTTATATGGTAATGCTATATAACGATATACGTTATTACGTAATAGTATATATCGTTATACGTTATATGGTAATAGTATATATCGTTATACGTTATAACGTAACAATATATAACGTTATACGTTATATGGTAATACTATATAACGATATATGTTATTACGTAATAGTACATATCGTTATACGTTATATGGTAATAGTATATATCGTTATACGTTATAACGTAACAATATATAACGTTATACGTTATATGGTAAAACTATATAACGTTATACGTTATATGGTAATAGTATATATCGTTATACGTTATAACGTAACACTATATAACGTTATACGTTATATGGTACTACTATATATGGTTATACGTTATAACGTAACAATATATAACGTTATACGTTATATGGTATCGCTATATAACGATATACGTTATTACGTAATAGTATATATCGTTATACGTTATTACGTAATAGTATATAATGTTATACTTCATATGGTAATACTATATAACGTTATACGTTATAACGTATCACTATATAACGTTATACGTTATATGGCAATACTATATAACAATATACGCTATTACGTAATAGTATATATCGTTTTACGTTATATGGTAATACTATATATCGTTATACGTTATAACGTAACTATATATAACGTTATACGTTATATGGAAATACTATATAACGATATACGTTATTACGTAATAGTATATATCGTTATACGTTATAACGTAACACTATATAACGTTATACGTTATATGGTAATACTATATATCGTTATACGTTATAACGTAACAATATATAACGTTATACGTTATATGGTAATGCTATATAACGATATACGTTATTACGTAATAGTATATAATGTTATACTTTATATGGTAATACTATATAACGTTAGACGTTATAACCTAACACTATATAACGTTATACGTTATATGGTAATAGTATATATCGTTATACGTTATAACGTAACAATATATAACGTTATACGTTATATGGTAATAGTATATATCGTTATACGTTATAACGTAACAATATATAACGTTATACGTTATATGGTAATACTATATAACGATATATGTTATTACGTAATAGTATATATCGTTATACGTTATAACGTAACACTATATAACGTTATACGTTATATGGTAATTCTATATAACGTTATACTTTATTACGTAATAGTATATAACGTTATACGTTATATGGTAATACTATATATGGTTATAGGTTATAACGTAACAATATATAACGTTATACGTTATGTGGTAATGCTATATAACGTTATACTTTATTACGTAATAGTATATAACGTTATACGTTATATGGTAATACTATATATGGTTATAGGTTATAACGTAACAATATATAACGTTATACGTTATATGGTAATACTATATAACGATATATGTTATTACGTAATAGTATATATCGTTATACGTTATAACGTAACACTATATAACGTTATACGTTATATGGTAATGCTATATAACGATATACGTTATTACGTAATAGTATATATCGTTATACGTTATTACGTAATAGTATATATCGTTATGCGTTATAACGTAACAATATATAACGTTATACGTTATATGGTAATACTATATAACGATATACGTTATTACGTAATAGTATATATCATTATACGTTAAAACGTAACACTATATATCGTTTTACGATATATGGTAATGCTACATAACGTTATACGTTATAACGAAACACTATATAACGCTATACGTTATATGGTAATACTATATATCGTTATACGTTATAACGTAACAATATATAACGTTATACGTTTTATGGTAATAGTATATATCGTTATACGTTATAACGTAACAATATATAACGTTATACGTTATATGGTAATACTATGTAACGTTATACGTTATTACGTAACAGTATATATCGTAATACGTTATAACGTAACACTACATAACGTTATACGTTATATGGTAATTCTATATAACGTTATAGGTTACTACGTAATAGTATATATCGTTTTACGTTATATGGTAATGCTATATAACTTTATACGTTATAACGTAACACTATATAACGTTATACGTTACATGGTAATAGTATATATCGTTATACGGTATAACGTAACAATATATAACGTTATACGTTATATGGTAATAGTATATATCGTTATACGTTATAACGTAACAATATATAACGCTATACGTTAAATGGTAATGCTATATAACGATATACGTTATTACGTAATAGTATATATCGTTATACGTTATACCGTAACAATATATAACGTTATACGTTATATGGTAATAGTATATATCGTTATACGTTATAACGTAACACTATATAACGTTATACGTTATTACGTAATAGTATATATCGTTTTACGTTATATGGTAATGCTATATCACGTTATACGTTATAACGTAACACTATATAACGTTATACGTTATATGGTAATACTATATAACAATATACGTTATTACGTAATAGTATATATCGTTTTACGATATATGGTAATGCTATATAACGTTATACGTTATAACGTAACACTATATAACGTTATACGTTATATGGTAATGCTATATAACGTTATACGTTATAACGTAACACTATATAACGATATACGTTATATGGAAATACTATATAACGATATACGTTATTACGTAATAGTATATATCGTTATACGTTATAACGTAACACTATATAACGTTATATGTTATATGGTAATACTATATATCGCTATACGTTATAACGTAACAATATATAACGTTATACGTTATATGGTAATGCTATATAACAATATACGTTATTACGTAATAGTATATATCGTTTTACGATATATGGTAATGCTATATAACGTTATACGTTATACCGTAACAATATATAACGTTATACGTTATATGGTAATATTATATATCGTTATACGTTATAACGTAACAATATATAACGTTATACGTTATATGGTAATACTATATAACGATATACGATATTACGTAATAGTATATGTCGTTATACGTTATTACGTAATTGTATATAATGTTATACTTTATATGGTAATACTATATAACGTTATACGTTATATGGTAATACTATATAACAATATAAGCTATTACGTAATAGTATATATCGTTTTACGTTATATGGTAATACTATATATCGTTATACGTTATATGGTAATGCTATATAACGTTATACGTTATATGGTAATACTATATAACGATATACGTTATTAGGTAATAGTATATATCGTTATGCGTTATAACGTCACACTATATATCGATTTACGATATATGGTAATGCTATATATCGTTATACGTTATAACGTAACAATATATAACGCTATACGTTAAATGGTAATGCTATATAACGATATACGTTATTACGTAATAGTATATATCGTTATACGTTATAACGTAACAATATATAACGTTATACGTTATATGGTAATAGTATATATCGTTATACGTTATAACGTAACACTATATAACGTTATACGTTATTACGTAATAGTATATATCGTTTTACGTTATATGGTAATGCTATATAACGTTATACGTTATAACGTAACACTATATAACGTTATACGTTATATGGTAATACTATATAACAATATACGTTATTACGTAATAGTATATATCGTTTTACGATATATGGTAATGCTATATAACGTTAGACGTTATAACGTAACACTATATAACGTTATACGTTATATGGTAATGCTATATAACGTTATACGTTATAACGTAACACTATATAACGATATACGTTATATGGAAATACTATATAACGATATACGTTATTACGTAATAGTATATATCGTTATACGTTATAACGTAACACTATATAACGTTATATGTTATATGGTAATACTATATATCGCTATACGTTATAACGTAACAATATATAACGTTATACGTTATATGGTAATGCTATATAACAATATACGTTATTACGTAATAGTATATATCGTTTTACGATATATGGTAATGCTATATAACGTTATACGTTATACCGTAACAATATATAACGTTATACGTTATATGGTAATATTATATATCGTTATACGTTATAACGTAACAATATATAACGTTATACGTTATATGGTAATACTATATAACGATATACGATATTACGTAATAGTATATGTCGTTATACGTTATTACGTAATTGTATATAATGTTATACTTTATATGGTAATACTATATAACGTTATACGTTATATAGTAATACTATATAACAATATAAGCTATTACGTAATAGTATATATCGTTTTACGTTATATGGTAATACTATATATCGTTATACGTTATATGGTAATGCTATATAACGTTATACGTTATATGGTAATACTATATAACGATATACGTTATTAGGTAATAGTATATATCGTTATGCGTTATAACGTCACACTATATATCGATTTACGATATATGGTAATGCTATATATCGTTATACGTTATAACGTAACAATATATAACGCTATACGTTAAATGGTAATGCTATATAACGATATACGTTATTACGTAATAGTATATATCGTTATACGTTATAACGTAACAATATATAACGTTATACGTTATATGGTAATAGTATATATCGTTATACGTTATAACGTAACACTATATAACGTTATACGTTATTACGTAATAGTATATATCGTTTTACGTTATATGGTAATGCTATATAACGTTATACGTTATAACGTAACACTATATAACGTTATACGTTATATGGTAATACTATATAACAATATACGTTATTACGTAATAGTATATATCGTTTTACGATATATGGTAATGCTATATAACGTTAGACGTTATAACGTAACACTATATAACGTTATACGTTATATGGTAATGCTATATAACGTTATACGTTATAACGTAACACTATATAACGATATACGTTATATGGAAATACTATATAACGATATACGTTATTACGTAATAGTATATATCGTTATACGTTATAACGTAACACTTTATAACGTTATATGTTATATGGTAATACTATATATCGCTATACGTTATAACGTAACAATATATAACGTTATACGTTATATGGTAATGCTATATAACAATATACGTTATTACGTAATAGTATATATCGTTTTACGATATATGGTAATGCTATATAACGTTATACGTTATACCGTAACAATATATAACGTTATACGTTATATGGTAATATTATATATCGTTATACGTTATAACGTAACAATATATAACGTTATACGTTATATGGTAATACTATATAACGATATACGATATTACGTAATAGTATATGTCGTTATACGTTATTACGTAATTGTATATAATGTTATACTTTATATGGTAATACTATATAACGTTATACGTTATATGGTAATACTATATAACAATATAAGCTATTACGTAATAGTATATATCGTTTTACGTTATATGGTAATACTATATATCGTTATACGTTATATGGTAATGCTATATAACGTTATACGTTATAACGTAACAATATATAACGTTATACGTTATATGGTAATGCTATATAACGATATACGTTATTAGGTAATAGTATATATCGTTATGCGTTATAACGTCACACTATATATCGATTTACGATATATGGTAATGCTATATAACGTTAAACGTTATAACGTAACACTATATAACGTTATACGTTATATGGCAATAGTATATATCGTTATACGTTATAACGTAACAATATATAACGCTATACGTTAAATGGTAATGCTATATAACGATATACGTTATTACGTAATAGTATATATCGTTATACGTTATAACGTAACAATATATAACGTTATACGTTATATGGTGATAGTATATATCGTTATACGTTATAACGTAACACTATATAACGTTATACGTTATTACGTAATAGTATATATCGTTTTACGTTATATGGTAATGCTATATAACGTTATACGTTATAACGTAACACTATATAACGTTATACGTTATATGGTAATACTATATAACAATATACGTTATTACGTAATAGTATATATCGTTTTACGATATATGGTAATGCTATATAACGTTATACGTTATAACGTAACACTATATAACGTTATACGTTATATGGTAATGCTATATAACGTTATACGTTATAACGTAACACTATATAACGATATACGTTATATGGAAATACTATATAACGATATACGTTATTACGTAATAGTATATATCGTTATACGTTATAACGTAACACTTTATAACGTTATATGTTATATGGTAATACTATATAACACTATAAGCTATTACGTAATAGTATATATCGTTTTACGTTATATGGTAATACTATATATCGTTATACGTTATAACGTAACAATATGTAACGTTATACGTTATATGGAAATACTATATAACGATATACGTTATTACGTAATAGTATATATCGTTATACGTTATAACGTAACACTATATAACGTTATACGTTATATGGTAATACTATATATCGCTATACGTTATAACGTAACAATATATAACGTTATACGTTATATGGTAATGCTATATAACGATATACGTTATTACGTAATAGTATATATCGTTATACGTTATTACGTAATAGTATATAATGTTATACTTTATATGGTAATACTATATAACGTTACACGTTCTAACGTATCACTATATAACGTAATACGTTATATGGTAATGCTATATAACGATATACGTTATTACGTAATTGTATATATCGTTATACGTTATTACGTAATAGTATATAATGTTATACTTTATATGGTAATACTATATAACGTTATACGTTATAACGTATCACTATATAACGTTATACGTTATATGGTAATAATATATAACGATATACGTTATTACGTAATAGTATATATCGTTATACGTCATACCGTAACACTATATAACGTTATACTTTATATGGTAATACTATATATCGTTGTACGTTATAACGTAACAATATATAACGTTATACGTTACATGGTAATGCTATATAACGATAAACGTTATTACGTAATAGTATATATCGTTATACGTTATTACGTAATAGTATATAATGTCATACTTTATATGGTAATACTATATAACGTTATACGTTATAGCGTATTACTATATAACGTAATACGTTATATGGTAATACTATATAACAATATACGTTATTACGTAATAGTATATATCCTTTTACGTTATATGGTAATGCTATATAACGATATACGTTATAACGTAACACTATATAACGTTATACGTTATATGGTAATACTATATAACGATATACGTTATTACGTAATAGTATATATCTTTATACGTTATAGCGTAATACTATATAACGTTATACGTTATATGGTAATTCTATATAACGTTATACTTTACTACGTAATAGTATATATCCTTTTACGTTATATGGTAATGCTATATAACGATATACGTTATAACGTAACACTATATAACGTTATACGTTATATGGTAATACTATATATCGTTATACGTTATAACGTAACAATATATAACGTTATACGTTATATGGTAATACTATATAACGATATACGTTATTACGTAATAGTATATATCGTTTTACGTTATATGGTAATGCTATATAACGTTATACGTTATAACGTAACACTATATAACGTTATACGTTACATGGTAATAGTATATATCGTTATACGTTATAACGTAACAATATATAACGTTATACGTTATATGGTAATACTATATAACGATATACGTTATTACGTAATAGTATATATCGTTATACGTTATAACGTAACAATATATAACGATATACGTTATATGGTAATACTATATAACGATATACGTTATAACGTAACACAATATAACGTTATACGTTATATGGTAATACTATAAATGGTTATAGGTTATAACGTAACAATATATAACGTTATACGTTATATGGTAATGCTATATAACGATATACGTTATTACGTAATAGTATATATCGTTATACGTTATTACGTAATAGTATATATCGTTATGCGTTATAACGTAACAATATATAACGTTATACGTTATATGGTAATACTATATAACGATATACGTTATTACGTAATAGTATATATCGTTATACGTTAAAACGTAACACTATATATCGTTTTACGATATATGGTAATGCTACATAACGTTATACGTTATAACGAAACACTATATAACGCTATACGTTATATGGTAATACTATATATCGTTATACGTTATAACGTAACAATATAAAACGTTATACGTTTTATGGTAATAGTATATATCGTTATACGTTATAACGTAACAGTATATAACGTTATACGTTATATGGTAATACTATGTAACGTTATACGTTATTACGTAACAGTATATATCGTAATACGTTATATGGTAATGCTATATAACTTTATACGTTATAACGTAACACTATATAACGTTATACGTTACATGGTAATAGTATATATCGTTATACGGTATAACGTAACAATATATAACGTTATACGTTATATGGTAATAGTATATATCGTTATACGTTATATCGTAACAATATATAACGTTATACGTTATATGGTAATACTATATAACGATATACGATATTACGTAATAGTATATATCGTTATACGTTATTACGTAATAGTATATAATGTTATACTTTATATGGTAAAACTATATAACGTTATACGATATAACGTATCACTATATAACGTTATACGATATAACGTATCACTATATAACCTTATACGTCATATGGTAATACTATATAACAATATACGTTATTACGTAATAGTATATACCGTTTTACGTTATATGGTAATACTATATATCGTTATACGTTATAACGTAACAATATATAACGTTATACGTTATATGGAAATACTATTTAATGATATACGTTATTACGTAATAGTATATGTCGTTATACGTCATAACGTAACACTATATAACGTTATACGTTATATGGTAATACTATATAACGATATACGTTATTACGTAATAGTATATATCGTTTTACGTTATATGGTAATACTTTATATCGTTATACGTTATAACGTAACAATATATAACGTTATACGTTATATGGAAATACTATATAACGATATACGTTATTACGTAATAGTATATATCGTTATACGTTACAGCGTAACACTATATAACGTTATACGTTATATGGTAATAGTATATATCGTTATACGTTATAACGTAACACTATATAACGTTATACGTTATATGGTAATAGTATATATCGTTATACGTTATAACGTAACAATATATAACGTTATACGTTATATGGTAATACTATATATCGTTATACGTTATAACGTAACAATATATAACGTTATACGTTATATGGTAATACTTTATATCGTTATACGTTATAACGTAACAATATATAACGTTATACGTTATATGGTAATGCTATACAACGATATACGTTATTACGTAATAGTATATATCGTTAAACGTTATTACGTAATAGTATATAATGTTATACTTTATGTGGTAATACTATATAACGTTATACGTTATATGGTAATGCTATATAACGTTAGACGTTATTACGTAATAGTATATATCGTTATACGTTATATGGTAATAGTATATATCGTTATACGTTATAACGTAACAATATATAACGTTATACGTTATATGGTAATACTATATAACGATATATGTTATTACGTAATAGTATATATCGTTATACGTTATAACGTAACACTATATAACGTTATACGTTATATGGTAATTCTATATAACGTTATACTTTATTACGTAATAGTATATATCGTTTTACCTTATATGGTAATGCTATATAACGTTATACGTTATACGGTAACACTATATAACGTTATACGTTATATGGTAATAGTATATATCGTTATACGTTATAACGTAACAATATATAACGTTATATGTTATATGGTAATACTATATAACTATATACGTTATTACGTAATAGTATATATCGTTATACGTTATAACGTAACACTATATATCGTTTTACGATATATGGTAATGCTATATAACGATATACGTTATTACGTAATAGTATATATCGTTATACGTTATTACGTAATAGTATATATCGTTATACGTTATAACGTAAAAATATATAACGTTATACGTTATATGGTAATACTATATAACGATATACGTTATTACGTAATAGTATATATCGTTATACGTTATAACGTAACAATCTATAACGACATACGTTATATGGTAATACTATATAACGATATACGTTATAACGTAACACTATATAACGTTATACGTTATATGGTAATACTATATATGGTTATACGTTATAACGTAACAATATATAACGTTATACGTTATATGGTAATGCTATATAACGATATACGTTATTACGTAATAGTATATAACGCTATACGTTATATGGTAATACTATATATCGTTATACGTTATAACGTAACAATATATAACGTTATACGTTTTATGGTAATAGTATATATCGTTATACGTTATAACGTACCACTATATAACGTTATACGTTCAATGGTAATACTATATAACGATGTACGTTATTACGTAATAGTATATATCGTTATACGTTATAACGTAACACTATATAACGTTATACGTTATATGGTAATACTATATATCGTTATATGTTATAACGTAACAATATATAACGTTATACGTTATATGGTAATACTATATAACGATATACGTTATTACGTAATAGTATATAACGTTATACGTTATATGGTAATTCTATATAACGTTATACTTTATTACGTAATAGTATATATCGTTTTACCTTATATGGTAATGCTATATAACGTTATACGTTATAACGTAACACTATATAACGTTATACGTTATATGGTAATAGTATATATTGTTATACATTATAACGTAACAATATATAACGTTATACGTTATATGGTAATAGTATATATCGTTATACGTTATAACGTAACAATATATAACGTTATACGTTATATGTTAATACTATATAACTATATACGTTATTACGTAATAGTATATATCGTTATACGTTATAACGTAACACTATATATCGTTTTACGATATATGGTAATGCTATATAACGATATACGTTATTACGTAATAGTATATATCGTTATACGTTATTACGTAATAGTATATATCGTTATACGTTATAAGGTAACAATATATAACGTTATACGTTATATGGTAATACTATATAACGATATACGTTATTACGTAATAGTATATATCGTTATACGTTATAACGTAACAATATATAACGATATACGTTATATGGTAATACTATATAACGATATACGTTATAACGTAATACTATATAACGTTATACGTTATTACGTAATAGTACATATCGTTTTACCTTATATGGTAATGCTATATAACGTTATACGTTATAACGTAACACTATATAACGTTATACGTTATATGGTAATAGTATATATCGTTATACGTTATAACGTAACAATATATAACGATATACGTTATTACGTAATAGTATATATCGTTATACGTTATAACGTAACAATATATAACGATATACGTTATATGGTAATACTATATAACGATATACGTTATAACGTAATACTATATAACGTTATACGTTATTACGTAATAGTACATATCGTTTTACCTTATATGGTAATGCTATATAACGTTATACGTTATAACGTAACACTATATAACGTTATACGTTATATGGTAATAGTATATATCGTTATACGTTATAACGTAACAATATATAACGTTATACGTTATATGGTAATGCTATATAACGATATACGTTATTACGTAATAGTATATATCGTTATACGTTATATGGTAATAGTATATATCGTTATACGTTATAACGTAACAATATATAACGTTATACGTTATATGGTAATTCTATATAACGTTATACGTTATTACGTAATAGTATATGTCGTTTTACCTTATATGGTAATGCTATATAACGTTATACGTTATAACGTAACACTATATAACGTTATACGTTATATGGTAATAGTATATATCGTTATACGTTATAACGTAATAGTATATAATGTTATACTTTATATGGTAATACTATATAACGTTATACGATATTACGTATCACTATATAACGTAATACGTTATATGGTAATGCTATATAACGATATACGTTATTACGTAATAGTATATATCGTTATACGTTATAACGTAACACTATATATCGTTTTACGATATATGGTAATGCTACATAACGTTATACGTTATAACGTAACACTATATAACGTTATACGTTACATGGTAATAGTATATATCGTTATACGTTATAACGTAACAATATATAACGTTATACGTTATATGGTAATACTATATATCGTTATACGTTATAACGTAACAATATATAACGTTATACGTTATATGGTAATAGTATATATCGTTATACGTTATAACGTAACAATATATAACGTTATACGTTATATGGTAATGCTATATAACGATATACGTTATTACGTAATAGTATATATCGTTATACGTTATTACGTAATAGTATATATCGTTATACGTTATAAAGTAATACTATATAACGTTATACGTTATATGGTAATTCTATATAACGTTATACGTTATTACGTAATAGTATATGCCGTTTTACCTTATATGGTAATGCTATATAACGTTATACGTTATAACGTAACACTATATAACGTTATACGTTATATGGTAATAGTATATATCGTTATACGTTATAACGTAACAATATATAACGTTATACGTTATATGGTAATACTATATATCGTTATACGTTATAACGTAACAATATATAACGTTATACGTTATATGGTAATAGTATATATCGTTATACGTTATAACGTAACAATATATAACGTTATACGTTATATGGTAATGCTATATAACGATATACGTTATTACGTAATAGTATATATCGTTATACGTTATTACGTAATAGTATATATCGTTATACGTTATAAAGTAATACTATATAACGTTATACGTTATATGGTAATTCTATATAACGTTATACGTTATTACGTAATAGTATATGTCGTTTTACCTTATATGGTAATGCTATATAACGTTATACGTTATAACGTAACACTATATAACGTTATACGTTATATAGTAATAGTATATATCGTTATACGTTATAACGTAATAGTATATAATGTTATACTTTATATGGTAATACTATATAACGTTATACGATATTACGTATCACTATATAACGTAATACGTTATATGGTAATGCTATATAACGATATACGTTATTACGTAATAGTATATATCGTTATACGTTATAACGTAACACTATATATCGTTTTACGATATATGGTAATGCTACATAACGTTATACGTTATAACGTAACACTACATAACGTTATACGTTACATGGTAATAGTATATATCGTTATACCTTATAACGTAACAATATATAACGTTATACGTTATATGGTAATATTATATATCGTTACACGTTATACCGTTACAATATATAACGTTATACGTTATATGGTAATACTATATAACGAAATACGTTATTACGTAATAGTATATATCGTTATACGTTATAACGTAAGACTATATAACGTTATACGTAATATGGTAATTCTATATAACGTTATACGTTACTACGTAATAGTATATATCGTTTTACGTTATATGGTAATGCTATATAACGTTATACGTTATATGGTAATACTATATAACGTTATACGTAATTACGTAACAATATATAACGTTATACATTATATGGTAATACTATATAACGTTATACGATATTACGTATCACTATATAACGTAATACGTTATATGGTAATGCTATATAACGATATACGTTATTACGTAATAGTATATATCGTTATACGTTATAACGTAACACTATATATCGTTTTACGATATATGGTAATGCTACATAACGTTATACGTTATAACGTAACACTATATAACGTTATACGTTACATGGTAATAGTATATATCGTTATACCTTATAACGTAACAATATATAACGTTATACGTTATATGGTAATGCTATATATCGTTATACGTTATAACGTAACACTATATAACGTTATACGTTATATGGTAATACTATATAACGATATACGTTATTACGTAATAGTATATATAGCTATACGTTATAACGTAACACTATATAGCGTTATACGTTATATGGTAATTCTATATAACGTTATACGTTATTACGTTATAGTATATATCGTTTTACGATATATGGTAATGCTATATAACGTTATACGTTATAATGTAACACTATATAACGTTATACGTTATATGGTAATGCTATATATCGTTATACGTTATAACGTAACAATATATAACGTTATACGTTATATGGTAATACTATATATCGATATACGTTATACCGTAACAATATATAACGTTATACGTTATATGGTAATACTATATATCGTTATACGTTATAACGTAACAATATATAACGTTATACGTTATATGGTAATACTATATAACGATATACGATATTACGTAATATTATATGTCGTTATACGTTATTACGTAATAGTATATAATGTTATACTTTAAATGGTAATACTATATAGCGTTGTACGTTATAACGTATCACTATATAACGTTATACGTTATGTGGTAATACTATATAACGATATACGTTATTACGTAATAGTATATATCGTTATACGTCATAACGTAACACTATATAACTTTATACGTTATATGGTAATACTATATATCGTTATACGTTATAACGTAACAATATATAACGTTATACGTTATATGGTAATGCTCTATAACGATATACGTTATTACATAATAGTGTATATCGTTATACGTTATTACGTAATACTATATAATGTTATACTTTATATGGTAATACTATATAACGTTATACGTTATATGGTAATACTATATATCGTTATACGTTATAACGTAACAATATATAACGTTATACGTTATATGGTAATACTATATAACGATATACGTTATTACATAATAGTATATATCGTTATACGTCATAACGTAATACTATATAACGTTATATGTTATATGGTAATTCTATATAACGTTATACGTTATTACGTAATAGTATATATCGTGTTACCTTATATGGTAATGCTATATAACGTTATACGTTATAACGTAACACTATATAACGTTATACGTTATATGGTAATAGTATATATCGTTATAGGTTATAACGTAACAATATATAGCGTTATACTTTATATGGTAATAGTATACATCGTTATACGTTATAACGTAACAATATATAACGTTATACGTTATATGGTAATACTATATAACGATATACGTTATCACGTAATAGTATATATCGTTATACGTTAACACGTAATAGTATATATCGTTATACGTTATAACCTAACACTATATGAAGTTTTACGATATATGGTAATGCTATATAACGTTATACGTTATATGGTAATGCTATATAACGATATACGTTATTACGTAATAGTATATATCGTTATACGTTATAAAGTAATACTATATAACGTTATACGTTATATGGTAATTCTATATAACGTTATACGTTATTACGTAAAAGTATATATCGTTTTACCTTATATGGTAATGCTATATAACGTTATACGTTATAACGTAACACTATATAACGTTATACGTTATATGGTAATAGTATATATCGTTATACGTTATAACGTAACAATATATAACGTTATACGTTAAATGGTAATACTATATATCGTTATACGTTATAACGTAACAATATATAACGTTATACGTTATATGGTAATAGTATATATCGTTATACGTTATAACGTAACAATATATAACGTTATACGTTATATGGTTATTCTATATAACGTTATACGTTATTACGTAATAGTATATATCGTTTTACCTTATATGGTAATGCTATATAACGTTATACGTTATAACGTAACACTATATAACGTTATACGTTATATGGTAATAGCATATATCGTTATACGTTATAACGTAACAATATATAACGTTATACGTTATATGGTAATACTATATATCGTTATACGTTATAACGTAACAATATATAACGTTATACGTTATATGGTAATACTATATAACGATATACGTTATTACGTAATAGTATATATCGTTATACGTTATTACGTAATAGTATATATCGTTATACGTTATTACGTAATAGTATATATAGCTATACGTTATAACGTAACACTATATAACGTTATACGTTATATGGTAATTCTATATAACGTTATACGTTATTACGTTATAGTATATATCGTTTTACGATATATGGTAATGCTATATAACGTTATACGTTATAATGTAACACTATATAAAGTTATACGTTATATGGTAATGCTATATATCGTTATACGTTATAACGTAACAATATATAACGTTATACGTTATATGGTAATACTATATATCGATATACGTTATACCGTAACAATATATAACGTTATACGTTATATGGTAATACTATATATCGTTATACGTTATAACGTAACAATATATAACGTTATACGTTATATGGTAATACTATATAACGATATACGATATTACGTAATAGTATATGTCGTTATACGTTATTACGTAATAGTATGTAATGTTATACTTTATATGGTAATACTATATAGCGTTGTACGTTATACCGTATCACTGTATAACGTTATACGTTATGTGGTAATACTATATAATGATATACGTTATTACGTAATAGTATATATCGTTATACGTCATAACGTAACACTATATAACTTTATACGTTATATGGTAATACTATATATCGTTATACGTTATAACGTAACAATATATAACGTTATACGTTATATGGTAATGCTATATAACGATATACGTTATTACATAATAGTGTATATCGTTATACGTTATTACGTAATACTATATAATGTTATACTTTATATGGTAATACTATATAACGTTATACGTTATAACGTAACAATATATAACGTTATACGTTATATGGTAATAGTATATATCGTTATACGTTATAACGTAACAATATATAACGTTATACGTTATATGGTAATGCTATATAACGATATACGTTATTACGTAATAGTATATATCGTTATACGTTATATGGTAATGCTATATAACGATATACGTTATTACGTAATAGTATATATCGTTATACGTTATTACGTAATAGTATATATCGTTATACGTTATAAAGTAATACTATATAACGTTATACGTTATATGGTAATTCTATATAACGTTATACGTTATTACGTAATAGTATATGCCGTTTTACCTTATATGGTAATGCTATATAACGTTATACGTTATAACGTAACACTATATAACGTTATACGTTATATGGTAATAGTATATATCGTTATACGTTATAACGTAACAATATATAACGTTATACGTTATATGGTAATACTATATATCGTTATACGTTATAACGTAACAATATATAACGTTATACGTTATATGGTAATAGTATATATCGTTATACGTTATAACGTAACAATATATAACGTTATACGTTATATGGTAATGCTATATAACGATATACGTTATTACGTAATAGTATATATCGTTATACGTTATTACGTAATAGTATATATCGTTATACGTTATAAAGTAATACTATATAACGTTATACGTTATATGGTAATTCTATATAACGTTATACGTTATTACGTAATAGTATATGTCGTTTTACCTTATATGGTAATGCTATATAACGTTATACGTTATAACGTAACACTATATAACGTTATGCGTTATATGGTAATACTATATATCGTTATACGTTATAACGTAACAATATATAACGTTATACGTTATATGGTAATAGTATATATCGTTATACGTTATAACGTAACAATATATAACGTTATACGTTATATGGTAATGCTATATAACGATATACGTTATTACGTAATACTATATAATGTTATACTTTATATGGTAATACTATATAACGTTATACGTTATATGGTAATACTATATATCGTTATACGTTATAACGTAACAATATATAACGTTATACGTTATATATCGTTATACGTTATAACGTAACAATATATAACGTTATACGTTATATGGTAATACTATATAACGATATACGTTATTACATAATAGTATATATCGTTATACGTCATAACGTAATACTATATAACGTTATACGTTATATGGTAATTCTATATAACGTTATACGTTATTACGTAATAGTATATATCGTGTTACCTTATATGGTAATGCTATATAACGTTATACGTTATAACGTAACACTATATAACGTTATACGTTATATGGTAATAGTATATATCGTTATACGTTATAACGTAACAATATATAGCGTTATACTTTATATGGTAATAGTATACATCGTTATACGTTATAACGTAACAATATATAACGTTATACGTTATATGGTAATACTATATAACGATATACGTTATCACGTAACAATATATAACGTTATACGTTATATGGTAATTCTATATAACGTTATACGTTATTACGTAATAGTATATATCGTTTTACCTTATATGGTAATGCTATATAACGTTATACGTTATAACGTAACACTATATAACGTTATACGTTATATGGTAATAGCATATATCGTTATACGTTATAACGTAACAATATATAACGTTATACGTTATATGGTAATACTATATATCGTTATACGTTATAACGTAACAATATATAACGTTATACGTTATATGGTAATACTATATAACGATATACGTTATTACGTAATAGTATATATCGTTTTACGATATATGGTAATGCTATATAACGTTATACGTTATAATGTAACACTATATAACGTTATACGTTATATGGTAATGCTATATATCGTTATACGTTATAACGTAACAATATATAACGTTATACGTTATATGGTAATACTATATATCGATATACGTTATACCGTAACAATATATAACGTTATACGTTATATGGTAATACTATATATCGTTATACGTTATAACGTAACAATATATAACGTTATACGTTATATGGTAATACTATATAACGATATACGATATTACGTAATAGTATATGTCGTTATACGTTATTACGTAATAGTATGTAATGTTATACTTTATATGGTAATACTATATAGCGTTGTACGTTATACCGTATCACTGTATAACGTTATACGTTATGTGGTAATACTATATAATGATATACGTTATTACGTAATAGTATATATCGTTATACGTCATAACGTAACACTATATAACTTTATACGTTATATGGTAATACTATATATCGTTATACGTTATAACGTAACAATATATAACGTTATACGTTATATGGTAATGCTATATAACGATATACTTTATTACATAATAGTGTATATCGTTATACGTTATTACGTAATACTATATAATGTTATACTTTATATGGTAATACTATATAACGTTATACGTTATAACGTAACAATATATAACGTTATACGTTATATGGTAATAGTATATATCGTTATACGTTATAACGTAACAATATATAACGTTATACGTTATATGGTAATGCTATATAACGATATACGTTATTACGTAATAGTATATATCGTTATACGTTATATGGTAATGCTATATAACGATATACGTTATTACGTAATAGTATATATCGTTATACGTTATTACGTAATAGTATATATCGTTATACGTTATAAAGTAATACTATATAACGTTATACGTTATATGGTAATTCTATATAACGTTATACGTTATTACGTAATAGTATATGCCGTTTTACCTTATATGGTAATGCTATATAACGTTATACGTTATAACGTAACACTATATAACGTTATACGTTATATGGTAATAGTATATATCGTTATACGTTATAACGTAACAATATATAACGTTATACGTTATATGGTAATACTATATATCGTTATACGTTATAACGTAACAATATATAACGTTATACGTTATATGGTAATAGTATATATCGTTATACGTTATAACGTAACAATATATAACGTTATACGTTATATGTTAATGCTATATAACGATATACGTTATTACGTAATAGTATATATCGTTATACGTTATTACGTAATAGTATATATCGTTATACGTTATAAAGTAATACTATATAACGTTATACGTTATATGGTAATTCTATATAACGTTATACGTTATTACGTAATAGTATATGTCGTTTTACCTTATATGGTAATGCTATATAACGTTATACGTTATAACGTAACACTATATAACGTTATACGTTATATGGTAATACTATATATCGTTATACGTTATAACGTAACAATATATAACGTTATACGTTATATGGTAATAGTATATATCGTTATACGTTATAACGTAACAATATATAACGTTATACGTTATATGGTAATGCTATATAACGATATACGTTATTACGTAATACTATATAATGTTATACTTTATATGGTAATACTATATAACGTTATACGTTATATGGTAATACTATATATCGTTATACGTTATAACGTAACAATATATAACGTTATACGTTATATGGTAATACTATATAACGATATACGTTATTACATAATAGTATATATCGTTATACGTCATAACGTAATACTATATAACGTTATACGTTATATGGTAATTCTATATAACGTTATACGTTATTACGTAATAGTATATATCGTGTTACCTTATATGGTAATGCTATATAACGTTATACGTTATAACGTAACACTATATAACGTTATACGTTATATGGTAATAGTATATATCGTTATACGTTATAACGTAACAATATATAGCGTTATACTTTATATGGTAATAGTATACATCGTTATACGTTATAACGTAACAATATATAACGTTATACGTTATATGGTAATACTATATAACGATATACGTTATCACGTAACAATATATAACGTTATACGTTATATGGTAATTCTATATAACGTTATACGTTATTACGTAATAGTATATATCGTATTACCTTATATGGTAATGCTATATAACGTTATACGTTATAACGTAACACTATATAACGTTATACGTTATATGGTAATAGCATATATCGTTATACGTTATAACGTAACAATATATAACGTTATACGTTATATGGTAATACTATATATCGTTATACGTTATAACGTAACAATATATAACGTTATACGTTATATGGTAATACTATATAACGATATACGTTATTACGTAATAGTATATATCGTTATACGTTATTACGTAATAGTATATATCGTTATACGTTATTACGTAATAGTATTTATCGTTATACGCTATAACGTAACAATATATAACGTTATACGTTATATGGTAATTCTATATAACGTTATACGTTATTACGTAATAGTATATATCGTTTTACCTTATATGGTAATGCTATATAACGTTATACGTTATAACGTAACACTATATAACGTTATACGTTATATGGTAATAGCATATATCGTTATACGTTATAACGTAACAATATATAACGTTATACGTTATATGGTAATACTATATATCGTTATACGTTATAACGTAACAATATATAACGTTATACGTTATATGGTAATACTATATAACGATATACGTTATTACGTAATAGTATATATCGTTATACGTTATTACGTAATAGTATATATCGTTATACGTTATTACGTAATAGTATATATCGTTATACGCTATAACGTAACAATATATAACGTTATACGTTATATGGTAATTCTATATAACGTTATACGTTATTACGTAATAGTATATATCGTTTTACCTTATATGGTAATGCTATATAACGTTATACGTTATAACGTAACACTATATAACGTTATACGTTATATGGTAATAGTATATATCGTTATACGTTATAACGTAACAATATATAACGTTATACGTTATATGGTAATACTATATAACGATATACGTTATTACATAATAGTATATATCGTTATACGTCATAACGTAATACTATATAACGCTATACGTTATATGGTAATTCTATATAACGTTATACGTTATTACGTAATAGTATATATCGTGTTACCTTATATGGTAATGCTATATAACGTTATACGTTATAACGTAACACTATATAACGTTATACGTTATATGGTAATAGTATATATCGTTATACGTTATAACGTAACAATATATAGCGTTATACGTTATATGGTAATAGTATATATCGTTATACGTTATAACGTAACAATATATAACGTTATCCGTTATATGGTAATACTATATAACGACATGCGTTATCACGTAATAGTATATATCGTTATACGTTATAACGTAACACTATATGAAGTTTTACGATATATGGTAATGCTATATAACGTTATACGTTATATGGTAATGCTATATAACGATATACGTTATTACGTAATAGTATATATCGTTATACGTTATTACGTAATAGTATATATCGTTATACGTTATAAAGTAATACTATATAAAGTTATACGTTATATGGTAATTCTATATAACGTTATACGTTATTACGTAATAGTATATGTCGTTTTACCTTATATGGTAATGCTATATAACGTTATACGTTATAACGTAACACTATATAACGTTATACGTTATATGGTAATAGTATATATCGTTATACGTTATAACGTAACAATATATAACGTTATACGTTATATGGTAATGCTATATAACGATATACGTTAGTACGTAATAGTATATATCGTTATACGTTATTACGTAATAGTATATATCGTTATACGTTATAAAGTAATACTATATAACGTTATACGTTATATGGTAATTCTATATAACGTTATACGTTATTACGTAATAGTATATGTCGTTTTACCTTATATGGTAGTGCTATATAACGTTATACGTTATAACGTAACACTATATAACGTTATACGTTATATGGTAATAGTATATATCGTTAAACGTTATAACGTAATAGTATATAATGTTATACTTTATATGGTAATACTATATAACGTTATACGATATTACGTATCACTATATAACGTAATACGTTATATGGTAATGCTATATAACGATATACGTTATTACGTAATAGTATATATCGTTATACGTTATAACGTAACACTATATATCGTTTTACGATATATGGTAATGCTACATAACGTTATACGTTATAACGTAACACTATATAACGTTATACGTTACATGGTAATAGTATATATCGTTATACGTTATAACGTAACAATATATAACGTTATACGTTATATGGTAATACTATATATCGTTATACGTTATAACGTAACAATATATAACGTTATACGTTATATGGTAATAGTATATATCGTTATACGTTATAACGTAACAATATATAACGTTATACGTTATATGGTAATGCTATATAACGATATACGTTATTACGTAATAGTATATATCGTTATACGTTATTACGTAATAGTATATATCGTTATACGTTATAACGTAACACTATATATCGTTTTACGATATATGGTAATGCTACATAACGTTATACGTTATAACGTAACACTATATAACGTTATACGTTACATGGTAATAGTATATATCGTTATACCTTATAACGTAACAATATATAACGTTATACGTTATATGGTAATTGTATATATCGTTATACGTTATAACGTAACAATATATAACGTTATACGTTATATGGTAATGCTATATAACGATATACGTTATTACGTAATAGTATATATCGTTATACGTTATTACGTAATAGTATATATCGTTATACGTTATAAAGTAATACTATATAACGTTATACGTTATATGGTAATTCTATATAACGTTATACGTTATTACGTAATAGTATATGCCGTTTTACCTTATATGGTAATGCTATATAACGTTATACGTTATAACGTAACACTATATAACGTTATACGTTATATGGTAATACTATATATCGTTATACGTTATAACGTAACAATATATAACGTTATACGTTATATGGTAATAGTATATATCGTTATACGTTATAACGTAACAATATATAACGTTATACGTTATATGGTAATACTATATATCGTTATACGTTATAACGTAACAATATATAACGTTATACGTTATATGGTAATAGTATATATCGTTATACGTTATAACGTAACAATATATAACGTTATACGTTATATGGTAATGCTATATAACGATATACGTTATTACGTAATAGTATATATCGTTATACGTTATTACGTAATAGTATATATCGTTATACGTTATAAAGTAATAGTATATAACGTTATACGTTATATGGTAATTCTATATAACGTTATACGTTATTACGTAATAGTATATGTCGTTTTACCTTATATTGTAATGCTATATAACGTTATACGTTATAACGTAACACTATATAACGTTATACGTTATATGGTAATAGTATATATCGTTATACGTTATAACGTAATAGTATATAATGTTATACTTTATATGGTAATACTATATAACGTTATACGATATTACGTACCACTATATAACGTAATACGTTATATGGTAATGCTATATAACGATATACGTTATTACGTAATAGTACATATCGTTATACGTTATAACGTAACACTATATATCGTTTTACGATATATGGTAATGCTACATAACGTTATACGTTATAACGTAACACTATATAACGTTATACGTTACATGGTAATAGTATATATCGTTATACCTTATAACGTAACAATATATAACGTTATACGTTATATGGTAATATTATATATCGTTACACGTTATACCGTTACAATATATAACGTTATACGTTATATGGTAATACTATATAACGAAATACGTTATTACGTAATAGTATATATCGTTATACGTTATAACGTAAGACTATATAACGTTATACGTAATATGGTAATTCTATATAACGTTATACGTTACTACGTAATAGTATATATCGTTTTACGTTATATGGTAATGCTATATAACGTTATACGTTATAACGTAACACTATATATCGTTGTACGATATATGGTAATGCTACATATCGTTATACGTTATAACGTAACACTATATAACGTTATACGTTATATGGTAATACTATATATCGTTATACGTTATAACGTAACAATATATAACGTTATACGTTATATGGTAATAGTATATATCGTTACACGTTATACCGTTACAATATATAACGATATACGTTATATGGTAATACTATATAACGAAATACGTTATTACGTAATAGTATATATCGTTATACGTTATAATGTAACACTACATAACGTTATACGTTATATGGTAATACTATATAACGATATACGTAATTACGTAACAATATATAACGTTATACATTATATGGTAATACTATATAACGATATACGTTATTACGTATTAGTATATATCGTTATAGGTTATAACGTAACACTATATAACGTTATACGTTATATGGTAATACTATATATCGTTATACGTTATAACGTAACACTATATAACGTTATACGTTATATGGTAATACTATATAGCGATATACGTTATTACGTAATAGTATATATAGCTATACGTTATAACGTAACACTATATAACGTTATACGTTATATGGTAATTCTATATAACGTTATACGTTATTACGTTATAGTATATATCGTTTTACGATATATTGTAATGCTATATAACGTTATACGTTATAATGTAACACTATATAACGTTATACGTTATATGGTAATGCTATATATCGTTATACGTTATAACGTAACAATATATAAAGTTATACGTTATATGGTAATACTATATATCGATATACGTTATACCGTAACAATATATAACGTTATACGTTATATGGTAATACTATATATCGTTATACGTTATAACGTAACAATATATAACGTTATACGTTATATGGTAATACTATATAACGATATAAGATATTACGTAATAGTGTATGTCGTTATACGTTATTACGTAATAGTATATAATGTTATACTTTATATGGTAATACTATATAGCGTTGTACGTTATACCGTATCACTGTATAACGTTATACGTTATGTGGTAATACTATATAACGATATACGTTATTACGTAATTGTATATATCGTTATACGTCATAACGTAACACTATATAACGTTATACGTTATATGGTAATACTATATATCGTTATACGTTATAACGTAACAATATATAACGTTATACGTTATATGGTAATACTATATAACGATATACGTTATTACATAATAGTATATATCGTTATACGTCATAACGTAATACTATATAACGTTATACGTTATATGGTAATTCTATATAACGTTATACGTTATTACGTAATAGTATATATCGTGTTACCTTATATGGTAATGCTATATAACGTTATACGTTATAACGTAACACTATATAACGTTATATGTTATATGGTAATAGTATATATCGTTATACGTTATAACGTAACAATATATAACGTTATACGTTATATGGTAATACTATATATCGTTATACGTTATAACGTAACAATATATAACGTTATACGTTATATGGTACTAGTATATATCGTTATACGTTATAACGTAACAATATATAACGTTATACGTTATATGGTAATTCTATATAACGTTATACGTTATTACGTAATAGTATATATCGTTTTACCTTATATGGTAATGCTATATAACGTTATACGTTATAACGTAACACTATATAACGTTATACGTTATATGGTAATAGCATATATCGTTATACGTTATAACGTAACAATATATAACGTTATACGTTATATGGTAATACTATATATCGTTATACGTTATAACGTAACAATATATAACGTTATACGTTATATGGTAATACTATATAACGATATACGTTATTACGTAATAGTATATATCGTTATACGTTATTACGTAATAGTATAAATCGTTATACGTTATTACGTAATAGTATATATCGTTATACGCTATAACGTAACAATATATAACGTTATACGTTATATGGTAATTCTATATAACGTTATACGTTATTACGTAATAGTATATATCGTTTTACCTTATATGGTAATGCTATATAACGTTATACGTTATAACGTAACACTATATAACGTTATACGTTATATGGTAATAGTATATATCGTTATACGTTATAACGTAACAATATATAACGTTATACGTTATATGGTAATACTATATAACGATAAACGTTATTACGTAATAGTATATATCGTTATACGTTATAACGTAATAGTATATAATGTTA
This sequence comes from Bombus affinis, assembly GCF_024516045.1. Lineage (NCBI taxonomy): Eukaryota > Metazoa > Arthropoda > Insecta > Hymenoptera > Apidae > Bombus > Bombus affinis. Next base: position 159,523 of record NW_026108930.1, on the reverse strand, counting down.
TACTTTATATGGTAATACTATATAACGTTATACGATATTACGTATCACTATATAACGTAATACGTTATATGGTAATGCTATATAACGATATACGTTATTACGTAATAGTATATATCGTTATACGTTATAACGTAACACTATATATCGTTTTACGATATATGGTAATGCTACATAACGTTATACGTTATAACGTAACACTATATAACGTTATACGTTTCATGGTAATAGTATATATCGTTATAGCTTATAACGTAACAATATATAACGTTATACGTTATATGGTAATATTATATATCGTTACACGTTATACCGTTACAATATATAACGTTATACGTTATATGGTAATACTATATAACGAAATACGTTATTACGTAATAGTATATATCGTTATACGTTATAACGTAAGATTATATAACGTTATACGTAATATGGTAATTCTATATAACGTTATACGTTACTACGTAATAGTATATATCGTTTTACGTTATATGGTAATGCTATATAACGTTATACGTTATAACGTAACACTATATATCGTTGTACGATATATGGTAATGCTACATATCGTTATACGTTATAACGTAACACTATATAACGTTATACGTTATATGGTAATACCATATATCGTTATACGTTATAACGTAACAATATATAACGTTATACGTTATATGGTAATAGTATATATCGTTACACGTTATACCGTTACAATATATAACGTTATACGTTATATGGTAATACTATATAACGAAATACGTTATTACGTAATAGTATATATCGTTATACGTTATAATGTAACACTACATAACGTTATACGTTATATGGTAATACTATATAACGATATACGTAATTACGTAACAATATATAACGTTATACATTATATGGTAATACTATATAACGATATACGTTATTACATAATAGTATATATCGTTATACGTCATAACGTAATACTATATAACGTTATACGTTATATGGTAATACTATATATCGTTATACGTTATAACGTAACACTATATAACGTTATACGTTATATGGTAATACTATATAACGATATACGTTATTACGTAATAGTATATATAGCTAAACGTTATAACGTAAGACTATATAACGTTATACGTTATATGGTAATTCTATATAACGTTATACGTTATTACGTTATAGTATATATCGTTTTACGATATATGGTAATGCTATATATCGTTATACGTTATAACGTAACAATATATAACGTTATACGTTATATGGTAATGCTATATAACGATATACGTTATTACATAATAGTGTATATCGTTATACGTTATTACGTAATACTATATAATGTTATTCTTTATATGGTAATACTATATAACGTTATACGTTATATGGTAATACTGTATATCGTTATACGTTATAACGTAACAATATATAACGTTATACGTTATATGGTAATACTATATAACGATATACGTTATTACATAATAGTATATATCGTTATACGTCATAACGTAATACTATATAACGTTATACGTTATATGGTAATACTATATAACGATATACGTTATTACGTAATAGTATATATAGCTATACGTTATAACGTAACTCTATATAACGTTATACGTTATATGGTAATTCTATATAACGTTATACGTAATTACGTTATAGTATATATCGTTTTACGATATATGGTAATGCTATATAACGTTATACGTTATAATGTAACACTATATAACGTTATACGTTATATGGTAATGCTATATATCGTTATACGTTATAACGTAACAATATATAACGTTATACGTTATATGGTAATACTATATATCGATATACGTTATACCGTAACAATATATAACGTTATACGTTATATGGTAATACTATATATCGTTATACGTTATAACGTAACAATATATAACGTTATACGTTATATGGTAATACTATATAACGATATACGATATTACGTAATAGTATATGTCGTTATACGTTATTACGTAATAGTATATAATGTTATACTTTAAATGGTAATACTATATAGCGTTGTACGTTATAACGTATCACTATATAACGTTATACGTTATGTGGTAATACTATATAACGATATACGTTATTACGTAATAGTATATATCGTTATACGTCATAACGTAACACTATATAACTTTATACGTTATATGGTAATGCTATATATCGTTATACGTTATAACGTAACAATATATAACGTTATACGTTATATGGTAATGCTATTTAACGATATACGTTATTACATAATAGTGTATATCGTTATACGTTATTACGTAATACTATATAAGGTTATACTTTATATGGTAATACTATATAACGTTATACGTTATATGGTAATACTATATATCGTTATACGTTATAACGTAACAATATATAACGTTATACGTTATATGGTAATACTATATAACGATATACGTTATTACATAATAGTATATATCGTTATACGTCATAACGTAATACTATATAACGTTATACGTTATATGGTAATTCTATATAACGTTATACGTTATTACGTAATAGTATATAACGTGTTACCTTATATGGTAATGCTATATAACGATATACGTTATTACGTAATAGTATATATCGTTATACGTTATTACGTAATAGTATATATCGTTATACGTTATAAAGTAATACTATATAACGTTATACGTTATATGGTAATTCTATATAACGTTATACGTTATTACGTAATAGTATATATCGTTTTACCTTATATGGTAATGCTATATAACGTTATACGTTATAACGTAACACTATATAACGTTATACGTTATAACGTAACACTATATAACGTTATACGTTATATGGTAATAGTATATATCGTTATACGTTATAACGTAACAATATATAACGTTATACGTTATATGGTAATAGTATATATCGTTATACGTTATAACGTAACAATATATAACGTTATACGTTATATGGTAATTCTATATAACGTTATACGTTATAATGTAACACTATATAACGTTATACGTTATATGGTAATGCTATATATCGTTATACGTTATAACGTAACAATATATAACGTTATACGTTATATGGTAATACTATATATCGATATACGTTATACCGTAACAATATATAACGTTATACGTTATATGGTAATACTATATATCGTTATACGTTATAACGTAACAATATATAACGTTATACGTTATATGGTAATACTATATAACGATATACGATATTACGTAATAGTATATGTCGTTATACGTTATTACGTAATAGTATATAATGTTATACTTTATATGGTAATACTATATAGCGTTGTACGTTATAACGTATCACTATATAACGTTATACGTTATGTGGTAATACTATATAACGATATACGTTATTACGTAATAGTATATATCGTTATACGTCATAACGTAACACTATATAACTTTATACGTTATATGGTAATACTATATATCGTTATACATTATAACGTAACAATATATAACGTTATACGTTATATGGTAATGCTATATTACGATATACGTTATTACATAGTAGTGTATATCGTTATACGTTATTACGTAATACTATATAATGTTATACTTTATATGGTAATACTATATAACGTTATACGTTATATGGTAATACTATATATCGTTATACGTTATAACGTAACAACATATAACGTTATACGTTATATGGTAATACTATATAACGATATACGTTATTACATAATAGTATATATCGTTATACGTCATAACGTAATACTATATAACGTTATACGTTATTACGTAATAGTATATAACGTTATACGTTATATGGTAATAGTATATATCGTTATACGTTATAACGTAACAATATATAGCGTTATACGTTATATGGTAATAGTATATATCGTTATACGTTATAACGTAACAATCTATAACGTTATACGTTATATGGTAATACTATATAACGATATACGTTATCACGTAATAGTATATATCGTTATACGTTAACACGTAATAGTATATATCGTTATACGTTATAACCTAACACTATATGAAGTTTTACGATATATGGTAATGCTATATAACGTTATACGTTATATGGTAATGCTATATAACGATATACGTTATTACGTAATAGTATATATCGTTATACGTTATTACGTAATAGTATATATCGTTATACGTTATAAAGTAATACTATATAACGTTATACGTTATATGGTAATTCTATATAACGTTATACGTTATTACGTAATAGTATATATCGTTTTACCTTATATGGTAATGCTATATAACGTTATACGTTATAACGTAACACTATATAACGTTATACGTTATATGGTAATAGTATGTATCGTTATACGTTATAACGTAACAATATGTAACGTTATACGTTATATGGTAATTCTATATAACGTTATACGTTATTACGTAATAGTATATATCGTTTTACCTTATATGGTAATGCTATATAACGTTATACGTTATAACGTAACACTATATAACGTTATACGTTATATGGTAATAGCATATATCGTTATACGTTATAACGTAACAATATATAACGTTATACGTTATATGGTAATACTATATATCGTTATACGTTATAACGTAACAATATATAACGTTATACGTTATATGGTAATACTATAAAACGATATACGTTATTACGTAATAGTATATATCGTTATACGTTATTACGTAATAGTATATAATGTTATACTTTATATGGTAATACTATATAACGATATACGTTATTACGTAATAGCATATATCGTTATACGTTATAACGTAACACTATATAACGTTATACGTTATATGGTAATAGTATATATCGTTATACGTTATAACGTAATAGTATATAATGTTATACTTTATATGGTAATACTATATAACGTTATACGATATTACGTATCACTATATAACGTAATACGTTATATGGTAATGCTATATAACGATATACGTTATTACGTAATAGTATATATCGTTATACGTTAACACGTAATAGTATATATCGTTATACGTTATTACGTAATAGTATATAATGTTATACTTTATATGGTAATACTATATAACGATATACGTTATTACGTAATAGCATATATCGTTATACGTTATAACGTAACACTATATAACGTTATACGTTATATGGTAATAGTATATATCGTTATACGTTATAACGTAACACTATATATCGTTATACGTTATATGGTAATACTATATATCGTTATACGTTATAACGTAACAATATATAACGTTATACGTTATATGGTAATACTATAAAACGATATACGTTATTACGTATAGTATATATCGTTATACGTTATTACGTAATAGTATATAATGTTATACTTTATATGGTAATACTATATAACGATATACGTTATTACGTAATAGCATATATCGTTATACGTTATAACGTAACACTATATAACGTTATACGTTATATGGTAATAGTATATATCGTTATACGTTATAACGTAACACTATATATCGTTTTACGATATATGGTAATGCTACATAACGTTATACGTTATAACGTAACACTATATAACGTTATACGTTACATGGTAATAGTATATATCGTTATACCTTATAACGTAACAATATATAACGTTATACGTTATATGGTAATATTATATATCGTTACACGTTATACCGTTACAATATATAACGTTATACGTTATATGGTAATACTATATAACGAAATACGTTATTACGTAATAGTATATATCGTTATACGTTATAACGTAAGACTATATAACGTTATAAGTAATATGGTAATTCTATATAACGTTATACGTTACTACGTAATAGTATATATCGTTTTACGTTATATGGTAATGCTATATAACGTTATACGTTATAACGTAACACTATATATCGTTGTACGATATATGGTAATGCTACATATCGTTATACGTTATAACGTAACACTATATAACGTTATACGTTATATGGTATACTATAATATCGTTATACGTTATAACGTAACAATATATAACGTTATACGTTATATGGTAATAGTATATATCGTTACACGTTATACCGTTACAATATATAACGTTATACGTTATATGGTAATACTATATAACGAAATACGTTATTACGTAATAGTATATATCGTTATACGTTATAATGTAACACTACATAACGTTATACGTTATATGGTAATACTATATAACGATATACGTAATTACGTAACAATATATAACGTTATACATTATATGGTAATACTATATAACGATATACGTTATTACGTATTAGTATATATCGTTATAGGTTATAACGTAACACTATATAACGTTATACGTTCTATGGTAATACTATATATCGTTATACGTTATAACGTAACACTATATAACGTTATACGTTATATGGTAATACTATATAACGATATACGTTATTACGTAATAGTATATATAGCTATACGTTATAACGTAACACTATATAACGTTATACGTTATATGGTAATTCTATATAACGTTATACGTTATTACGTAATAGTATATATCGTTTTACCTTATATGGTAATGCTATATAACGTTATACGTTATAACGTAACACTATATAACGTTATACGTTATATGGTAATAGTATATATCGTTATACGTTATAACGTAACAATATATAACGTTATACGTTATATGGTAATAGTATATATCGTTATACGTTATAACGTAACAATATATAACGTTATACGTTATATGGTAATACCATATAACGATATACGTTATCACGTAATAGTATATATCGTTATACGTTATAACGTAACACTATATGAAGTTTTACGATATATGGTAATGCTATATAACGTTATACGTTATATGGTAATGCTATATAACGATATACGTTATTACGTAATAGTATATATCGTTATACGTTATTACGTAATAGTATATATCGTTATACGTTATAAAGTAATACTATATAACGTTATACGTTATATGGTAATTCTATATAACGTTATACGTTATTACGTAATAGTATATGTCGTTTTACCTTATATGGTAATGCTATATAACGTTATACGTTATAACGTAACACTATACAACGTTATACGTTATATGGTAATAGTATATATCGTTATACGTCATAACGTAACAATATATAACGTTATACGTTATATGGTAATACTATATATCGTTATACGTTATAACGTAACAATATATAACGTTATACGTTATATGGTAATAGTATATATCGTTATACGTTATAACGTAACAATATATAACGTTATACGTCATATGGTAATTCTATATAACGTTATACGTTATTACGTAATAGTATATATCGTTTTACCTTATATGGTAATGCTATATAACGTTATACGTTATAACTTAACACTATATAACGTTATACGTTATATGGTAATAGCATATATCGTTATACGTTATAACGTAACAATATATAACGTTATACGTTATATGGTAATACTATATATCGTTATACGTTATAACGTAACAATATATAACGTTATACGTTATATGGTAATACTATATAACGATATACGTTATTACGTAATAGTATATATCGTTATACGTTATTACGTAATAGTATATAATGTTATACTTTATATGGTAATACTATATAACGATATACGTTATTACGTAATAGCATATATCGTTATACGTTATAACGTAACACTATATAACGTTATACGTTATATGGTAATAGTATATATCGTTATACGTTATAACGTAATAGTATATAATGTTATACTTTATATGGTAATACTATATAACGTTATACGATATTACGTATCACTATATAACGTAATACGTTATATGGTAATGCTATATAACGATATACGTTATTACGTAATAGTATATATCGTTATACGTTATAACGTAACACTATATATCGTTTTACGATATATGGTAATGCTACATAACGTTATACGTTATAACGTAACACTATATAACGTTATACGTTTCATGGTAATAGTATATATCGTTATACCTTATAACGTAACAATATATATAACGTTATACGTTATATGGTAATATTATATATCGTTACACGTTATACCGTTACAATATATAACGTTATACGTTATATGGTAATACTATATAACGAAATACGTTATTACGTAATAGTATATATCGTTATACGTTATAACGTAAGACTATATAACGTTATACGTAATATGGTAATTCTATATAACGTTATACGTTACTACGTAATAGTATATATCGTTTTACGTTGTATGGTAATGCTATATAACGTTATACGTTATAACGTAACACTATATATCGTTGTACGATATATGGTAATGCTACATATCGTTATACGTTATAACGTAACACTATAAACGTTATACGTTATATGGTAATACCATATATCGTTATACGTTATAACGTAACAATATATAACGTTATACGTTATATGGTAATTCTATATAACGTTATACGTTATTACGTTATAGTATATATCGTTTTACGATATATGGTAATGCTATATAACGTTATAGGTTATAATGTAACACTATATAACGTTATACGTTATATGGTAATGCTATATATCGTTATACGTTATAACGTAACAATATATAACGTTATACGTTATATGGTAATACTATATATCGATATACGTTATACCGTAACAATATATAACGTTATACGTTATATGGTAATACTATATATCGTTATACGTTATAACGTAACAATATATAACGTTATACGTTATATGGTAATACTATATACGATATACGATATTACGTAATAGTATATGTCGTTATACGTTATTACGTAATAGTATATAATGTTATACTTTATATGGTAATACTATATAGCGTGTACGTTATGCCGTATCACTGTATAACGTTATACGTTATGTGGTAATACTATATAACGATATACGTTATTACGTAATAGTATATATCGTTATACGTCATAACGTAACACTATACAACTTTATACGTTATATGGTAATACTATATATCGTTATACGTTATAACGTAACAATATATAACGTTATACGTTATATGGTAATGCTATATAACGATATACGTTATTACATAATAGTGTATATCGTTATACGTTATTACGTAATACTATATAATGTTATACTTTATATGGTAATACTATATAACGTTATACGTTATATGGTAATACTACATATCGTTATACGTTATAACGTAACAATATAAAACGTTATACGTTATATGGTAATACTATATAACGATATACGTTATTACATAATAGTATATATCGTTATACGTCATAACGTAATACTATATAACGTTATACGTGATATGGTAATTCTATATAACGTTATACGTTATTACGTAATAGTATATATCGTGTTACCTTATATGGTAATGCTATATAACGTTATACGTTATAACGTAACACTATATAACGTTATACGTTATATGGTAATAGTATATATCGTTATACGTTATAACGTAACAATATATAACGTTATACGTTATATGGTAATACTATATATCGTTATACGTTATAACGTAACAATATATAACGTTATACGTTATATGGTACTAGTATATATCGTTATACGTTATAACGTAACAATATATAACGTTATACGTTATATGGGAATTCTATATAACGTTATACGTTATTACGTAATAGTATATATCGTTTTACCTTATATGGTAATGCTATATAACGTTATACGTTATAACGTAACACTATATAACGTTATACGTTATATGGTAATAGCATATATCGTTATACGTTATAACGTAACAATATATAACGTTATACGTTATATGGTAATACTATATATCGTTATACGTTATAACGTAACAATATATAACGTTATACGTTATATGGAAATACTATATAACGATATACGTTATTACGTAATAGTATATATCGTTATACGTTATTACGTAATAGTATATATCGTTATACGTTATTACGTAATAGTATATATCGTTTATACGCTATAACGTAACAATATATAACGTTATACGTTATATGGTAATTCTATATAACGTTATACGTTATTACGTAATAGTATATATCGTTTTACCTTATATGGTAATGCTATATAACGTTATACGTTATAACGTAACACTATATAACGTTATACGTTATATGGTAATAGTATATATCGTTATACGTTATAACGTAACAATATATAACGTTATACGTTATATGGTAATAGTATATATCGTTATACGTTATAACGTAACAATATATAACGTTATACGTTATATGGTAATACCATATAACGATATACGTTATCACGTAATAGTATATATCGTTATACGTTATAACGTAACACTATATGAAGTTTTACGATATATGGTAATGCTATATAACGTTATACGTTATATGGTAATGCTATATAACGATATACGTTATTACGTAATAGTATATATCGTTATACGTTATTACGTAATAGTATATATCGTTATACGTTATAAAGTAATACTATATAACGTTATACGTTATATGGTAATTCTATATAACGTTATACGTTATTACGTAATAGTATATGTCGTTTTACCTTATATGGTAATGCTATATAACGTTATACGTTATAACGTAACACTATACAACGTTATACGTTATATGGTAATAGTATATATCGTTATACGTCATAACGTAACAATATATAACGTTATACGTTATATGGTAATACTATATATCGTTATACGTTATAACGTAACAATATATAACGTTATACGTTATATGGTAATAGTATATATCGTTATACGTTATAACGTAACAATATATAACGTTATACGTCATATGGTAATTCTATATAACGTTATACGTTATTACGTAATAGTATATATCGTTTTACCTTATATGGTAATGCTATATAACGTTATACGTATAACTTAACACTATATAACGTTATACGTTATATGGTAATAGCATATATCGTTATACGTTATAACGTAACAATATATAACGTTATACGTTATATGGTAATACTATATATCGTTATACGTTATAACGTAACAATATATAACGTTATACGTTATATGGTAATACTATATAACGATATACGTTATTACGTAATAGTATATATCGTTATACGTTATTACGTAATAGTATATAATGTTATACTTTATATGGTAATACTATATAACGATATACGTTATTACGTAATAGCATATATCGTTATACGTTATAACGTAACACTATATAACGTTATACGTTATATGGTAATAGTATATATCGTTATACGTTATAACGTAATAGTATATAATGTTATACTTTATATGGTAATACTATATAACGTTATACGATATTACGTATCACTATATAACGTAATACGTTATATGGTAATGCTATATAACGATATACGTTATTACGTAATAGTATATATCGTTATACGTTATAACGTAACACTATATATCGTTTTACGATATATGGTAATGCTACATAACGTTATACGTTATAACGTAACACTATATAACGTTATACGTTTCATGGTAATAGTATATATCGTTATACCTTATAACGTAACAATATATATAACGTTATACGTTATATGGTAATATTATATATCGTTACACGTTATACGTTACAATATATAACGTTATACGTTATATGGTAATACTATATAACGAAATACGTTATTACGTAATAGTATATATCGTTATACGTTATAACGTAAGACTATATAACGTATACGTAATATGGTAATTCTATATAACGTTATACGTTACTACGTAATAGTATATATCGTTTTACGTTGTATGGTAATGCTATATAACGTTATACGTTATAACGTAACACTATATATCGTTGTACGATATATGGTAATGCTACATATCGTTATACGTTATAACGTAACACTATATAACGTTATACGTTATATGGTAATACCATATATCGTTATACGTTATAACGTAACAATATATAACGTTATACGTTATATGGTAATAGTATATATCGTTACACGTTATACCGTTACAATATATAACGTTATACGTTATATGGTAATACTATATAACGAAATACGTTATTACGTAATAGTATATATCGTTATACGTTATAATGTAACACTACATAACGTTATACGTTATATGGTAATAGTATATATCGTTACACGCTATACCGTTACAATATATAACGTTATACGTTATATGGTAATACTATATAACGAAATACGTTATTACGTAATAGTATATATCGTTATACGTTATAACGTAACACTATATAACGTTATACGTTATATGGTAATACTATATACCGATATACGTTATTACGTAATAGTATATATAGCTATACGTTATAACGTAACACTATATAACGTTATACGTTATATGGTAATTCTATATAACGTTATACGTTATTACGTTATAGTATATATCGTTTTACCTTATATGGTAATGCTATATAACGTTATACGTTATAACGTAACACTATATAACGTTATACGTTATATGGTAATAGCATATATCGTTATACGTTATAACGTAACAATATATAACGTTATACGTTATATGGTAATACTATATATCGTTATACGTTATAACGTAACAATATATAACGTTATACGTTATATGGTAATACTATATAACGATATACGTTATTACGTAATAGTATATATCGTTATACGTTATTACGTAATAGTATATATCGTTATACGTTATAACGTAACAATATATAACGTTATACGTTATATGGTAATACTATATAACGATATACGTTATTACATAATAGTATATATCGTTATACGTCATAACGTAATACTATATAACGTTATACGTTATATGGTAATTCTATATAACGTTATACGTTATTACGTAATAGTATATATCGTGTTACCTTATATGGTAATGCTATATAACGTTATACGTTATAACGTAACACTATATAACGTTATACGTTATATGGTAATAGTATATATCGTTATACGTTATAACGTAACAATATATAGCGTTATACGTTATATGGTAATAGTATATATCGTTATACGTTATAACGTAACAATATATAACGTTATACGTTATATGGTAATACCATATAACGATATACGTTATCACGTAATAGTATATATCGTTATACGTTATAACGTAACACTATATGAAGTTTTACGATATATGGTAATGCTATATAACGTTATACGTTATATGGTAATGCTATATAACGATATACGTTATTACGTAATAGTATATATCGTTATACGTTATTACGTAATAGTATATATCGTTATACGTTATAAAGTAATACTATATAACGTTATACGTTATATGGTAATTCTATATAACGTTATACGTTATAACGTAACAATATATAACGTTATACGTTATATGGTAATAGTATATATCGTTATACGTTATAACGTAACAATATATAACGTTATACGTCATATGGTAATTCTATATAACGTTATACGTTATAACGTAACAATATATAACGTTATACGTTATATGGTAATAGTATATATCGTTATACGTTATAACGTAACAATATATAACGTTATACGTCATATGGTAATTCTATATAACGTTATACGTTATTACGTAATAGTATATATCGTTTTACCTTATATGGTAATGCTATATAACGTTATACGTTATATGGTAATAGCATATATCGTTATACGTCATAACGTAACAATATATAACGTTATACGTTATATGGTAATACTATATATCGTTATACGTTATAACGTAACAATATATAACGTTATACGTTATATGGTAATAGTATATATCGTTATACGTTATAACGTAACAATATATAACGTTATACGTCATATGGTAATTCTATATAACGTTATACGTTATTACGTAATAGTATATATCGTTTTTACCTTATATGGTAATGCTATATAACGTTATACGTTATAACTTAACACTATATAACGTTATACGTTATATGGTAATAGCATATATCGTTATACGTTATAACGTAACAATATATAACGTTATACGTTATATGGTAATACTATATATCGTTATACGTTATAACGTAACAATATATAACGTTATACGTTATATGGTAATACTATATAACGATATACGTTATTACGTAATAGTATATATCGTTATACGTTATTACGTAATAGTATATAATGTTATACTTTATATGGTAATACTATATAACGATATACGTTATTACGTAATAGCATATATCGTTATACGTTATAACGTAACACTATATAACGTTATACGTTATATGGTAATAGTATATATCGTTATACGTTATAACGTAATAGTATATAATGTTATACTTTATATGGTAATACTATATAACGTTATACGATATTACGTATCACTATATAACGTAATACGTTATATGGTAATGCTATATAACGATATACGTTATTACGTAATAGTGTATATCGTTATACGTTATAACGTAACACTATATATCGTTTTACGATATATGGTAATGCTACATAACGTTATACGTTATAACGTAACACTATATAACGTTATACGTTTCATGGTATAGTATATATCGTTATACCTTATAACGTAACAATATATATAACGTTATACGTTATATGGTAATATTATATATCGTTACACGTTATACCGTTACAATATATAACGTTATACGTTATATGGTAATACTATATAACGAAATACGTTATTACGTAATAGTATATATCGTTATACGTTATAACGTAAGACTATATAACGTTATACGTAATATGGTAATTCTATATAACGTTATACGTTACTACGTAATAGTATATATCGTTTTACGTTATATGGTAATGCTATATAACGTTATACGTTATAACGTAACACTATATATCGTTGTACGATATATGGTAATGCTACATATCGTTATACGTTATAACGTAACACTATATAACGTTATACGTTATATGGTAATACCATATATCGTTATACGTTATAACGTAACAATATATAACGTTATACGTTATATGGTAATAGTATATATCGTTACACGTTATACCGTTACAATATATAACGTTATACGTTATATGGTAATACTATATAACGAAATACGTTATTACGTAATAGTATATATCGTTATACGTTATAATGTAACACTACATAACGTTATACGTTATATGGTAATACTATATAACGATATACGTAATTACGTAACAATATATAACGTTATACATTATATGGTAATACTATATAACGATATACGTTATTACGTATTAGTATATATCGTTATAGGTTATAACGTAACACTATATAACGTTATACGTTATATGGTAATACTATATAACGATATACGTTATTACGTAATAGTATATATAGCTATACGTTATAACGTAACACTATATAACGTTATACGTTATATGGTAATTCTATATAACGTTATACGTTATTACGTTATAGTATATCGTTTTACGATATATGGTAATGCTATATAACGTTATACGTTATAATGTAACACTATATAACGTTATACGTTATATGGTAATGCTATATAACGAAATACGTTATTACGTAATAGTATATATCGTTATACGTTATAATGTAACACTACATAACGTTATACGTTATATGGTAATAGTATATATCGTTACACGTTATACCGTTACAATATATAACGTTATACGTTATATGGTAATACTATATAACGAAATACGTTATTACGTAATAGTATATATCGTTATACGTTATAACGTAACACTATATAACGTTATACGTTATATGGTAATACTATATAACGATATACGTTATTACGTAATAGTATATATAGCTATACGTTATAACGTAACACTATATAACGTTATACGTTATATGGTAATTCTATATAACGTTATACGTTATTACGTTATAGTATATATCGTTTTACGATATATGGTAATGCTATATAACGTTATACGTTATAATGTAACACTATATAACGTTATACGTTATATGGTAATGCTATATATCGTTATACGTTATAACGTAACAATATATAACGTTATACGTTATATGGTAATACTATATATCGATATACGTTGTACCGTAACAATATATAACGTTATACGTTATATGGTAATACTATATATCGTTATACGTTATAACGTAACACAATATATAACGTTATACGTTATATGGTAATACTATATAACGATATACGATATTACGTAATAGTATATGTCGTTATACGTTATTACGTAATAGTATATAATGTTATACTTTATATGGTAATACTATATAGCGTTGTACGTTATAACGTATCACTATATAACGTTATACGTTATGTGGTAATACTATATAACGATATACGTTATTACGTAATAGTATATATCGTTATACGTCATAACGTAACACTATATAACTTTATACGTTATATGGTAATACTATATATCGTTATACGTTATAACGTAACAATATATAACGTTATACGTTATATGGTAATGCTATATAACGATATACGTTATTACATAATAGTGTATATCGTTATACGTTATTACGTAATACTATATAAGGTTATACTTTATATGGTAATACTATATAACGTTATACGTTATATGGTAATACTATATATCGTTATACGTTATAACGTAACAATATATAACGTTATACGTTATATGGTAATACTATATAACGATATACGTTATTACATAATAGTATATATCGTTATACGTCATAACGTAATACTATATAACGTTATACGTTATATGGTAATTCTATATAACGTTATACGTTATTACGTAATAGTATATAACGTGTTACCTTATATGGTAATGCTATATAACGTTATACGTTATAACGTAACACTATATAACGTTATACGTTATATGGTAATAGTATATATCGTTATACGTTATAACGTAACAATATATAGCGTTATACGTTATATGGTAATAGTATATATCGTTATACGTTATAACGTAACAATATATAACGTTATACGTTATATGGTAATACCATATAACGATATACGTTATCACGTAATAGTATATATCGTTATACGTTAACACGTAATAGTATATATCGTTATACGTTATAACCTAACACTATATGAAGTTTTACGATATATGGTAATGCTATATAACGTTATACGTTATATGGTAATGCTATATAACGATATACGTTATTACGTAATAGTATATATCGTTATACGTTATTACGTAATAGTATATATCGTTATACGTTATAAAGTAATACTATATAACGTTATACGTTATATGGTAATTCTATATAACGTTATACGTTATTACGTAATAGTATATATCGTTTTACCTTATATGGTAATGCTATATAACGTTATACGTTATAACGTAACAATATATAACGTTATACGTTATATGGTAATTCTATATAACGTTATACGTTATTACGTAATAGTATATATCGTTTTACCTTATATGGTAATGCTATATAACGTTATACGTTATAACGTAACAATATATAACGTTATACGTTATATGGTAATTCTATATAACGTTATACGTTATATGGTAATAGCATATATCGTTATACGTTATAACGTAACAATATATAACGTTATACGTTATATGGTAATACTATATATCGTTATACGTTATAACGTAACAATATATAACGTTATACGTTATATGGTAATACTATATATCGTTATACGTTATAACGTAACAATATATAACGTTATACGTTATATGGTAATACTATATAACGATATACGTTATTACGTTATAGTATATATCGTTTTACGATATATGGTAATGCTATATAACGTTATACGTTATAATGTAACACTATATAACGTTATACGTTATATGGTAATGCTATATATCGTTATACGTTATAACGTAACAATATATAACGTTATACGTTATATGGTAATACTATATATCGATATACGTTATACCGTAACAATATATAACGTTATACGTTATATGGTAATACTATATATCGTTATACGTTATAACGTAACAATATATAACATTATACGTTATATGGTAATACTATATAACGATATACGATATTACGTAATAGTATATGTCGTTCTACGTTATTACGTAATAGTATATAATGTTATACTTTATATGGTAATACTATATAGCGTTGTACGTTATAACGTATCACTATATAACGTTATACGTTATGTGGTAATACTATATAACGATATACGTTATTACGTAATAGTATATATCGTTATACGTCATAACGTAACACTATATAACTTTATACGTTATATGGTAATACTATATATCGTTATACGTTATAACGTAACAATATATAACGTTATACGTTATATAGTAATGCTATATAACGATATACGTTATTACATAATAGTGTATATCGTTATACGTTATTACGTAATACTATATAATGTTATACTTTATATGGTAATACTATATAACGTTATACGTTATATGGTAATACTATATATCGTTATACGTTATAACGTAACAATATATAACGTTATACGTTATATGGTAATACTATATAACGATATACGTTATTACATAATAGTATATATCGTTATACGTCATAACGTAATACTATATAACGTTATACGTTATATGGTAATTCTATATAACGTTATACGTTATTACGTAATAGTATATAACGTGTTACCTTATATGGTAATGCTATATAACGTTATACGTTATAACGTAACACTATATAACGTTATACGTTATATGGTAATAGTATATATCGTTATACGTTATAACGTAACAATATATAGCGTTATACGTTATATGGTAATAGTATATATCGTTATACGTTATAACGTAACAATATATAACGTTATACGTTATATGGTAATACTATATAACGATATACGTTATCACGTAATAGTATATATCGTTATACGTTAACACGTAATAGTATATATCGTTATACGTTATAACCTAACACTATATGAAGTTTTACGATATATGGTAATGCTATATAACGTTATACGTTATATGGTAATGCTATATAACGATATACGTTATTACGTAATAGTATATATCGTTATACGTTATTACGTAATAGTATATATCGTTATACGTTATAAAGTAATACTATATAACGTTATACGTTATATGGTAATTCTATATAACGTTATACGTTATTACGTAATAGTATATATCGTTTTACCTTATATGGTAATGCTATATAACGTTATACGTTATAACGTAACACTATATAACGTTATACGTTATATGGTAATAGTATATATCGTTATACGTTATAACGTAACAATATATAACGTTATACGTTATATGGTAATTCTATATAACGTTATACGTTATTACGTAATAGTATATATCGTTTTACCTTATATGGTAATGCTATATAACGTTATACGTTATAACGTAACACTATATAACATTATACGTTATATGGTAATAGCATATATCGTTATACGTTATAACGTAACAATATATAACGTTATACGTTATATGGTAATACTATATATCGTTATACGTTATAACGTAACAATATATAACGTTATACGTTATATGGTAATACTATATAACGATATACGTTATTACGTAACAGTATATATCGTTATACGTTATTACGTAATATTATATAATGTTATACTTTATATGGTAATACTATATAACGATATACGTTATTACGTAATAGCATATATCGTTATACGTTATAACGTAACACTATATAACGTTATACGTTATATGGTAATAGTATATATCGTTATACGTTATAACGTAATAGTATATAATGTTATACTTTATATGGTAATACTATATAACGTTATACGATATTACGTATCACTATATAACGTAATACGTTATATGGTAATGCTATATAACGATATACGTTATTACGTAATAGTATATATCGTTATACGTTATAACGTAGCACTATATATCGTTTTACGATATATGGTAATGCTACATAACGTTATACGTTATAACGTAACACTATATAACGTTATACGTTACATGGTAATAGTATATATCGTTATACCTTATAACGTAACAATATATAACGTTATACGTTATATGGTAATATTATATATCGTTACACGTTATACCGTTACAATATATAACGTTATACGTTATATGGTAATACTATATAACGAAATACGTTATTACGTAATAGTATATATCGTTATACGTTATAACGTAAGACTATATAACGTTATACGTAATATGGTAATTCTATATAACGTTATACGTTACTACGTAATAGTATATATCGTTTTACGTTATATGGTAATGCTATATAACGTTATACGTTATAACGTAACACTATATATCGTTGTACGATATATGGTAATGCTACATATCGTTATACGTTATAACGTAACACTATATAACGTTATACGTTATATGGTAATACTATATATCGTTATACGTTATAACGTAACAATATATAACGTTATACGTTATATGGTAATAGTATATATCGTTACACGTTATACCGTTACAATATATAACGTTATACGTTATATGGTAATACTATATAATGAAATACGTTATTACGTAATAGTATATATCGTTATACGTTATAATGTAACACTACATAACGTTATACGTTATATGGTAATACTATATAACGATATACGTAATTACGTAACAATATATAACGTTATACATTATATGGTAATACTATATAACGATATACGTTATTACGTATTAGTATATATCGTTATAGGTTATAACGTAACACTATATAACGTTATACGTTATATGGTAATACTATATATCGTTATACGTTATAACGTACCACTATATAACGCTATACGTTATATGGTAATACTATATAACGATATACGTTATTACGTAATAGTATATATAGCTATACGTTATAACGTAACACTATATAACGTTATACGTTATATGGTAATTCTATATAACGTTATACGTTATTACGTTATAGTATATATCGTTTTACGATATATGGTAATGCTATATAACGTTATACGTTATAATGTAACACTATATAACGTTATACGTTATATGGTAATGCTATATATCGTTATACGTTATAACGTAACAATATATAACGTTATACGTTATATGATAATACTATATATCGATATACGTTATACCGTAACAATATATAACGTTATACGTTATATGGTAATACTATATATCGTTATACGTTATAACGTAACAAT
Organism: Bombus affinis; assembly: GCF_024516045.1. Taxonomy (NCBI): domain Eukaryota; kingdom Metazoa; phylum Arthropoda; class Insecta; order Hymenoptera; family Apidae; genus Bombus; species Bombus affinis. The sequence continues at coordinate 138,654 of NW_026108930.1, read as the reverse complement.
ATATAACGTTATACGTTATATGGTAATACTATATAACGATATACGATATTACGTAATAGTATATGTCGTTATACGTTATTACGTAATAGTATATAATGTTATACTTTATATGGTAATACTATATAGCGTTGTACGTTATAACGTATCACTATATAACGTTATACGTTATGTGGTAATACTATATAACGATATACGTTATGACGTAATAGTATATATCGTTATACGTCATAACGTAACACTATATAACTTTATACGTTATATGGTAATACTATATATCGTTATACGTTATAACGTAACAATATATAACGTTATACGTTATATGGTAATGCTATATAACGATATACGTTATTACATAATAGTGTATATCGTTATACGTTATTACGTAATACTATATAATGTTATACTTTATATGGTAATACTATATAACGTTATACGTTATATGGTAATACTATATATCGTTATACGTTATAACGTAACAATATATAACGTTATACGTTATATGGTAATACTATATAACGATATACGTTATTACATAATAGTATATATCGTTATACGTCATAAAGTAATACTATATAACGTTATACGTTATATGGTAATTCTATATAACGTTATACGTTATTACGTAATAGTATATAACGTGTTACCTTATATGGTAATGCTATATAACGTTATACGTTATAACGTAACACTATATAACGTTATACGTTATATGGTAATAGTATATATCGTTATACGTTATAACGTAACAATATATAGCGTTATACGTTATATGGTAATAGTATATATCGTTATACGTTATAACGTAACAATATATAACGTTATACGTTATATGGTAATACTATATAACGATATACGTTATCACGTAATAGTATATATCGTTATACGTTAACACGTAATAGTATATATCGTTATACGTTATAACCTAACACTATATGAAGTTTTACGATATATGGTAATGCTATATAACGTTATACGTTATATGGTAATGCTATATAACGATATACATTATTACGTAATAGTATATATCGTTATACGTTATTACGTAATAGTATATATCGTTATACGTTATAAAGTAATACTATATAACGTTATACGTTATATGGTAATTCTATATAACGTTATACGTTATTACGTAATAGTATATATCGTTTTACCTTATATGGTAATGCTATATAACGTTATACGTTATAACGTAACACTATATAACGTTATACGTTATATGGTAATAGCATATATCGTTATACGTTATAACGTTACAATATATAACGTTATACGTTATATGGTAATACTATATATCGTTATACGTTATAACGTAACAATATATAACGTTATACGTTATATGGTAATACTATATAACGATATACGTTATTACGTAATAGTATATAACGTTATACGTTATTACGTAATAGTATATAATGTTATACTTTATATGGTAATACTATATAACGATATACGTTATTACGTAATAGCATATATCGTTATACGTTATAACGTAACACTATATAACGTTATACGTTATATGGTAATAGTATATATCGTTTTACGTTATAACGTAATAGTATATAATGTTATACTTTATATGGTAATACTATATAACGTTATACGATATTACGTATCACTATATAACGTAATACGTTATATGGTAATGCTATATAACGATATACGTTATTACGTAATAGTATATATCGTTATACGTTATAACGTAACACTATATATCGTTTTACGATATATGGTAATGCTACATAACGTTATACGTTATAACGTAACACTATATAACGTTATACGTTACATGGTAATAGTATATATCGTTATACCTTATAACGTAACAATATATAACGTTATACGTTATATGGTAATATTATATATCGTTACACGTTATACCGTTACAATATATAACGTTATACGTTATATGGTAATACTATATAACGAAATACGTTATTACGTAATAGTATATATCGTTATACGTTATAACGTAAGACTATATAACGTTATACGTAATATGGTAATTCTATATAACGTTATACGTTACTACGTAATAGTATATATCGTTTTACGTTATATGGTAATGCTATATAACGTTATACGTTATAACGTAACACTATATATCGTTGTACGATATATGGTAATGCTACATATCGTTATACGTTATAACGTAACACTATATAACGTTATACGTTATATGGTAATACTATATATCGTTATACGTTATAACGTAACAATATATAACGTTATACGTTATATGGTAATAGTATATATCGTTACACGTTCTACCGTTACAATATATAACGTTATACGTTATATGGTAATACTATATAATGAAATACGTTATTACGTAATAGTATATATCGTTATACGTTATAATGTAACACTACATAACGTTATACGTTATATGGTAATACTATATAACGATATACGTAATTACGTAACAATATATAACGTTATACACTATATGGTAATACTATATAACGATATACGTTATTACGTATTAGTATATATCGTTATAGGTTATAACGTAACACTATATAACGTTATACGTTATATGGTAATACTATATATCGTTATACGTTATAACGTAACAATATATAACATTATACGTTATATGGTAATACTATATAACGATATACGATATTACGTAATAGTATATGTCGTTCTACGTTATTACGTAATAGTATATAATGTTATACTTTATATGGTAATACTATATAGCGTTGTACGTTATAACGTATCACTATATAACGTTATACGTTATGTGGTAATACTATATAACGATATACGTTATTACGTAATAGTATATATCGTTATACGTCATAACGTAACACTATATAACTTTATACGTTATATGGTAATACTATATATCGTTATACGTTATAACGTAACAATATATAACGTTATACGTTATATGGTAATGCTATATAACGATATACGTTATTACATAATAGTGTATATCGTTATACGTTATTACGTAATACTATATAATGTTATACTTTATATGGTAATACTATATAACGTTATACGTTATATGGTAATACTATATATCGTTATACGTTATAACGTAACAATATATAACGTTATACGTTATATGGTAATACTATATAACGATATACGTTATTACATAATAGTATATATCGTTATACGTCATAACGTAATACTATATAACGTTATACGTTATATGGTAATTCTATATAACGTTATACGTTATTACGTAATAGTATATAACGTGTTACCTTATATGGTAATGCTATATAACGTTATACGTTATAACGTAACACTATATAACGTTATACGTTATATGGTAATAGTATATATCGTTATACGTTATAACGTAACAATATATAGCGTTATACGTTATATGGTAATAGTATATATCGTTATACGTTATAACGTAACAATATATAACGTTATACGTTATATGGTAATACTATATAACGATATACGTTATCACGTAATAGTATATATCGTTATACGTTAACACGTAATAGTATATATCGTTATACGTTATAACCTAACACTATATGAAGTTTTACGATATATGGTAATGCTATATAACGTTATACGTTATATGGTAATGCTATATAACGATATACGTTATTACGTAATAGTATATATCGTTATACGTTATTACGTAATAGTATATATCGTTATACGTTATAAAGTAATACTATATAACGTTATACGTTATATGGTAATTCTATATAACGTTATACGTTATTACGTAATAGTATATATCGTTTTACCTTATATGGTAATGCTATATAACGTTATACGTTATAACGTAACACTATATAACGTTATACGTTATATGGTAATAGTATATATCGTTATACGTTATAACGTAACAATATATAACGTTATACGTTATATGGTAATTCTATATAACGTTATACGTTATTACGTAATAGTATATATCGTTTTACCTTATATGGTAATGCTATATAACGTTATACGTTATAACGTAACACTATATAACATTATACGTTATATGGTAATAGCATATATCGTTATACGTTATAACGTAACAATATATAACGTTATACGTTATATGGTAATACTATATATCGTTATACGTTATAACGTAACAATATATAACGTTATACGTTATATGGTAATACTATATAACGATATACGTTATTACGTAACAGTATATATCGTTATACGTTATTACGTAATATTATATAATGTTATACTTTATATGGTAATACTATATAACGATATACGTTATTACGTAATAGCATATATCGTTATACGTTATAACGTAACACTATATAACGTTATACGTTATATGGTAATAGTATATATCGTTATACGTTATAACGTAATAGTATATAATGTTATACTTTATATGGTAATACTATATAACGTTATACGATATTACGTATCACTATATAACGTAATACGTTATATGGTAATGCTATATAACGATATACGTTATTACGTAATAGTATATATCGTTATACGTTATAACGTAGCACTATATATCGTTTTACGATATATGGTAATGCTACATAACGTTATACGTTATAACGTAACACTATATAACGTTATACGTTACATGGTAATAGTATATATCGTTATACCTTATAACGTAACAATATATAACGTTATACGTTATATGGTAATATTATATATCGTTACACGTTATACCGTTACAATATATAACGTTATACGTTATATGGTAATACTATATAACGAAATACGTTATTACGTAATAGTATATATCGTTATACGTTATAACGTAAGACTATATAACGTTATACGTAATATGGTAATTCTATATAACGTTATACGTTACTACGTAATAGTATATATCGTTTTACGTTATATGGTAATGCTATATAACGTTATACGTTATAACGTAACACTATATATCGTTGTACGATATATGGTAATGCTACATATCGTTATACGTTATAACGTAACACTATATAACGTTATACGTTATATGGTAATACTATATATCGTTATACGTTATAACGTAACAATATATAACGTTATACGTTATATGGTAATAGTATATATCGTTACACGTTATACCGTTACAATATATAACGTTATACGTTATATGGTAATACTATATAATGAAATACGTTATTACGTAATAGTATATATCGTTATACGTTATAATGTAACACTACATAACGTTATACGTTATATGGTAATACTATATAACGATATACGTAATTACGTAACAATATATAACGTTATACATTATATGGTAATACTATATAACGATATACGTTATTACGTATTAGTATATATCGTTATAGGTTATAACGTAACACTATATAACGTTATACGTTATATGGTAATACTATATATCGTTATACGTTATAACGTACCACTATATAACGCTATACGTTATATGGTAATACTATATAACGATATACGTTATTACGTAATAGTATATATAGCTATACGTTATAACGTAACACTATATAACGTTATACGTTATATGGTAATTCTATATAACGTTATACGTTATTACGTTATAGTATATATCGTTTTACGATATATGGTAATGCTATATAACGTTATACGTTATAATGTAACACTATATAACGTTATACGTTATATGGTAATGCTATATATCGTTATACGTTATAACGTAACAATATATAACGTTATACGTTATATGATAATACTATATATCGATATACGTTATACCGTAACAATATATAACGTTATACGTTATATGGTAATACTATATATCGTTATACGTTATAACGTAACAATATATAACGTTATACGTTATATGGTAATACTATATAACGATATACGATATTACGTAATAGTATATGTCGTTATACGTTATTACGTAATAGTATATAATGTTATACTTTATATGGTAATACTATATAGCGTTGTACGTTATAACGTATCACTATATAACGTTATACGTTATGTGGTAATACTATATAACGATATACGTTATGACGTAATAGTATATATCGTTATACGTCATAACGTAACACTATATAACTTTATACGTTATATGGTAATACTATATATCGTTATACGTTATAACGTAACAATATATAACGTTATACGTTATATGGTAATGCTATATAACGATATACGTTATTACATAATAGTGTATATCGTTATACGTTATTACGTAATACTATATAATGTTATACTTTATATGGTAATACTATATAACGTTATACGTTATATGGTAATACTATATATCGTTATACGTTATAACGTAACAATATATAACGTTATACGTTATATGGTAATACTATATAACGTTATACGATATTACGTATCACTATATAACGTAATACGTTATATGGTAATGCTATATAACGATATACGTTATTACGTAATAGTATATATCGTTATACGTTATAACGTAACACTATATATCGTTTTACGATATATGGTAATGCTATATAACGTTATACGTTATAACGTAACACTATATAACGTTATACGTTATATGGTAATAGTATATATCGTTATACGTTATAACGTAACAATATATAGCGTTATACGTTATATGGTAATAGTATATATCGTTATACGTTATAACGTAACAATATATAACGTTATACGTTATATGGTAATACTATATAACGATATACGTTATCACGTAATAGTATATATCGTTATACGTTAACACGTAATAGTATATATCGTTATACGTTATAACCTAACACTATATGAAGTTTTACGATATATGGTAATGCTATATAACGTTATACGTTATATGGTAATGCTATATAACGATATACATTATTACGTAATAGTATATATCGTTATACGTTATTACGTAATAGTATATATCGTTATACGTTATAAAGTAATACTATATAACGTTATACGTTATATGGTAATTCTATATAACGTTATACGTTATTACGTAATAGTATATATCGTTTTACCTTATATGGTAATGCTATATAACGTTATACGTTATAACGTAACACTATATAACGTTATACGTTATATGGTAATAGCATATATCGTTATACGTTATAACGTTACAATATATAACGTTATACGTTATATGGTAATACTATATATCGTTATACGTTATAACGTAACAATATATAACGTTATACGTTATATGGTAATACTATATAACGATATACGTTATTACGTAATAGTATATAACGTTATACGTTATTACGTAATAGTATATAATGTTATACTTTATATGGTAATACTATATAACGATATACGTTATTACGTAATAGCATATATCGTTATACGTTATAACGTAACACTATATAACGTTATACGTTATATGGTAATAGTATATATCGTTTTACGTTATAACGTAATAGTATATAATGTTATACTTTATATGGTAATACTATATAACGTTATACGATATTACGTATCACTATATAACGTAATACGTTATATGGTAATGCTATATAACGATATACGTTATTACGTAATAGTATATATCGTTATACGTTATAACGTAACACTATATATCGTTTTACGATATATGGTAATGCTACATAACGTTATACGTTATAACGTAACACTATATAACGTTATACGTTACATGGTAATAGTATATATCGTTATACCTTATAACGTAACAATATATAACGTTATACGTTATATGGTAATATTATATATCGTTACACGTTATACCGTTACAATATATAACGTTATACGTTATATGGTAATACTATATAACGAAATACGTTATTACGTAATAGTATATATCGTTATACGTTATAACGTAAGACTATATAACGTTATACGTAATATGGTAATTCTATATAACGTTATACGTTACTACGTAATAGTATATATCGTTTTACGTTATATGGTAATGCTATATAACGTTATACGTTATAACGTAACACTATATATCGTTGTACGATATATGGTAATGCTACATATCGTTATACGTTATAACGTAACACTATATAACGTTATACGTTATATGGTAATACTATATATCGTTATACGTTATAACGTAACAATATATAACGTTATACGTTATATGGTAATAGTATATATCGTTACACGTTCTACCGTTACAATATATAACGTTATACGTTATATGGTAATACTATATAATGAAATACGTTATTACGTAATAGTATATATCGTTATACGTTATAATGTAACACTACATAACGTTATACGTTATATGGTAATACTATATAACGATATACGTAATTACGTAACAATATATAACGTTATACACTATATGGTAATACTATATAACGATATACGTTATTACGTATTAGTATATATCGTTATAGGTTATAACGTAACACTATATAACGTTATACGTTATATGGTAATACTATATATCGTTATACGTTATAACGTAACACTATATAACGTTATACGTTATATGGTAATACTATATAACGATATACGTTATTACGTAATAGTATATATAGCTATACGTTATAACGTAACACTATATAACGTTATACGTTATATGGTAATTCTATATAACGTTATACGTTATTACGTTATAGTATATATCGTTTTACGATATATGGTAATGCTATATAACGTTATACGTTATAATGTAACACTATATAACGTTATACGTTATATGGTAATGCTATATATCGTTATACGTTATAACGTAACAATATATAACGTTATACGTTATATGATAATACTATATATCGATATACGTTATACCGTAACAATATATAACGTTATACGTTATATGGTAATACTATATATCGTTATACGTTATAACGTAACAATATATAACGTTATACGTTATATGGTAATACTATATAACGATATACGATATTACGTAATAGTATATGTCGTTATACGTTATTACGTAATAGTATATAATGTTATACTTTATATGGTAATACTATATAGCGTTGTACGTTATAACGTATCACTATATAACGTTATACGTTATGTGGTAATACTATATAACGATATACGTTATTACGTAATAGTATATATCGTTATACGTCATAACGTAACACTATATAACTTTATACGTTATATGGTAATACTATATATCGTTATACGTTATAACGTAACAATATATAACGTTATACGTTATATGGTAATGCTATATAACGATATACGTTATAACGTAACAATATATAACGTTATACGTTATATGGTAATACTATATAACGATATACGTTATTACATAATAGTATATATCGTTATACGTCATAACGTAATACTATATAACGTTATACGTTATATGGTAATTCTATATAACGTTATACGTTATTACGTAATACTATATAATGTTATACTTTATATGGTAATACTATATAACGTTATACGTTATATGGTAATACTATATATCGTTATACGTTATAACGTAACAATATATAACGTTATACGTTATATGGTAATACTATATAACGATATACGTTATTACATAATAGTATATATCGTTATACGTCATAACGTAATACTATATAACGTTATACGTTATATGGTAATAGTATATATCGTTATACGTTATAACGTAACAATATATAACGTTATACGTTATATGGTAATTCTATATAACGTTATACGTTATTACGTAATAGTATATATCGTTTTACCTTATATGGTAATGCTATATAACGTTATACGTTATAACGTAACACTATATAACGTTATACGTTATATGGTAATAGCATATATCGTTATACGTTATAACGTAACAATATATAACGTTATACGTTATATGGTAATACTATATATCGTTATACGTTATAACGTAACAATATATAACGTTATACGTTATATGGTAATACTATATAACGATATACGTTATTACGTTATAGTATATATCGTTTTACGATATATGGTAATGCTATATAACGTTATACGTTATAATGTAACTCTATATAACGTTATACGTTATATGGTAATGCTATATATCGTTATACGTTATAACGTAACAATATATAACGTTATACGTTATATGGTAATACTATATATCGATATACGTTATACCGTAACAATATATAACGTTATACGTTATATGGTAATACTATATACCGTTATACGTTATAACGTAACAATATATAACGTTATACGTTATATGGTAATACTATATAACGATATACGATATTACGTAATAGTATATGTCGTTATACGTTATTACGTAATAGTATATAATGTTATACTTTATATGGTAATACTATATAGCGTTGTACGTTATAACGTATCACTATATAACGTTATACGTTATGTGGTAATACTATATAACGATATACGTTATTACGTAATAGTATATATCGTTATACGTCATAACGTAACACTATATAACTTTATACGTTATATGGTAATACTATATATCGTTATACGTTATAACGTAACAATATATAACGTTATACGTTGTATGGTAATGCTATATAACGATATACGTTATTACATAATAGTGTATATCGTTATACGTTATTACGTAATACTATATAATGTTATACTTTATATGGTAATACTATATAACGTTATACGTTATATGGTAATACTATATATCGTTATACGTTATAACGTAACAATATATAGCGTTATACGTTATATGGTAATAGTATATATCGTTATACGTTATAACGTAACAATATATAACGTTATACGTTATATGGTAATACTATATAACGATATACGTTATCACGTAATAGTATATATCGTTATACGTTAACACGTAATAGTATATATCGTTATACGTTATAGCCTAACACTATATGAAGTTTTACGATATATGGTAATGCTATATAACGTTATACGTTATATGGTAATGCTATATAACGATACACGTTATTACGTAATAGTATATATCGTTATACGTTATTACGTAATAGTATATATCGTTATACGTTATAAAGTAATACTATATAACGTTATACGTTATATGGTAATTCTATATAACGTTATACGTTATTACGTAATAGTATATATCGTTTTACCTTATATGGTAATGCTATATAACGTTATACGTTATAACGTAACACTATATAACGTTATACGTTATATGGTAATAGTATATATCGTTATACGTTATAACGTAACAATATATAACGTTATACGTTATATGGTAATACTATATATCGTTATACGTTATAACGTAACAATATATAACGTTATACGTTATATGGTAATAGTATATATCGTTATACGTTATAACGTAACAATATATAACGTTATACGTTATATGGTAATTCTATATAACGTTATACGTTATTACGTAATAGTATATATCGTTTTACCTTATATGGTAATGCTATATAACGTTATACGTTATAACGTAACACTATATAACGTTATACGTTATATGGTAATAGTATATATCGTTATACGTTATAACGTAACAATATATAACGTTATACGTTATATGGTAATACTATATAACGATATACGTTATTACGTAATAGTATATATCGTTATACGTTATAACGTAACACTATATATCGTTTTACGATATATGGTAATGCTATATAACGTTATACGTTATATGGTAATACTATATATCGTTATACGTTATAACGTAACAATATATAACGTTACACGTTATATGGTAATGCTATATAACGATATACGTTATTACGTAATAGTATATATCGTTATACGTTATTACGTAATAGTATATAATGTTATACTTTATATGGTAATACTATATAACGTTATACGTTATAACGTATCACTATATAACGTTATACGTTATATGGTAATACTATATAACGATATACGTTATTACGTAAGAGTATATATCGTTATACGTTATAACGTAACACTATATAACGTTATACGTTATATGGTAATTCTATATAACGTTATACGTTATTACGTAATATTATATATCGTTTTACGTTATATGGTAATGCTATATAACTTTATACGTTATAACGTAGCACTATATAACGTTATACGTTACATGGTAATAGTATATATCGTTATACGTTATAACGTAAGAATATATAACGTTATACGTTATATGGTAATAGTATATATCGTTATACGTTATAACGTAACAATATATAACGTTATACGTTATATGGTAATACTTTATAACGATATACGTTATTACGTAATAGTATATATCGTTATACGTAATAACGTAACACTATATATCGTTTTACGATATATGGTAATGCTATATAACGTTATACGTTATAACGTAACACTATATAACGTTATACATTATATGGTAATACTATATATCGTTATACGTTATAGCGTAACAATATATAACGTCATACGTTATATGGTAATGCTATATAACGATATACGTTATTACGTAATAGTATATATCGTTATACGTTATTACGTAATAGTATATAATGTTATACTTTATATGGTAATACTATATAACGTTATACGTTATATGGTAATACTATATATCGTTATACGTTATAACGTAACAATATATAACGTTATACATTATATGGTAATACTATATATCGTTATACGTTATAACGTAACAATATATAACGTCATACGTTATATGGTAATGCTATATAACGATATACGTTATTACGTAATAGTATATATCGTTATACGTTATTACGTAATAGTATATATCGTTGTACGTTATAACGTAACAATATATAACGTTATACGTTATATGGTAATACTGTATAACGATATACGTTATTACGTAATAGTATATATCGTTATACGTTATAACGTAACACTATATATCGTTTTACGATATATGGTAATGCTACATAACGTTATACGTTATAACGTAACACTATGTAACGTTATACGTTATATGGTAATACTATATATCGTTATACGTTATAACGTAACAATATGTAACGTTATACGTTATATGGTAATACTATATAACGATATACGTTATTACGTAATATTATATATCGTTATACGTTATAACGTAAAACTATATAACGTTATACGTTATATGGTAATGCTATATAACTATATACGTTATTACGTAATAGCATATATCGTTATAAGTTATTACGTAATAGTATATATCGTAATACGTTATAACGTAACAATATAAAACGTTATACGTTATATGGTAATAGTATATACCGTTATACGTTATAACGTAACAATATATAACGTTATACGTTATATGGTAATGCTATATAACGACATACGTTATTACGTAATAGTATATATCGTTATACGTTATTACGTAATAGTATATATCGTAATACGTTATAACGTAACAATATATAACGTTATACGTTATATGGTAATGCTATATAACGACATACGTTATTACGTAATAATATATATCGTTATACCTTATTACGTGGTAGTATATATCGTAATACGTTATAACGTAACAGTATATAACGTTATACGTTATGTGGTAATAGTATATATCGTTATACGTTATAACGTAACAATATATAACGTTATACGTTATATGGTAATACTATATAACGATATACGTTATTACGTAACAATATATAACGTTATACGTTATATCGTAATACTATATAACGATATACGTTATTACGTAAGAGTACATATCGTTATACGTTATAGCGTAACAATATATAACGTTATACGTTATTACGTAATAGTATATATCGTTTTACGTTATAACGTAACAATATATAACGTTATACGTTATATGGTAATAGTATATATCGTTATACGTTATAACGTAACAATATATAACGTTATACGTTATATGGTAATAGTATATACCGTTATACGTTATAACGTAACAATATATGACGTTATACGTTATATGGTAATGCTATATAACGACATACGTTATTACGTAATAGTATATATCGTAATACGTTATAACGTAACAGTATATAACGTTATACGTTATATGGTAATACTATATAACGATATACGTTATTACGTAATAGTATATATCGTTATACGTTATAACGGAACACTATATATCGTTTTACGATATATGGTAATGCTACATAACGTTACACGTTATAACGTAACACTATATAACGTTATACGTTATATGGTAATAGTATATATCGTTATACGTTATAACGTAACAATATATAACGTTATACGTTATATGGTAATTCTATATAACGATATACGTTATTACGTAACAATATATAACGTTATACGCTATATGGTAATACTATATAACGATATACGTTATTACGTAAGAGTATATAATGTTATACTTTATATGGTAATACTATATAACGTTATACGTTATAACGTATCACTATATAACGTTATACGTTATAACGTATCACTATATAACGTTATACGTTATATGGTAATACTATATATCGTTATACGTTATAACGTAACAATATATAACGTTATACGTTATATGGTAATACTATATAACGATATACGTTATTACGTAATAGTATATATCGTTATCCGTTATTACGTAATAGTATATATCGTAATACGTTATAACGTAACAGTATATAACGTTATACGTTATATGGTAATAGTATATATCGTTATACGTTATAACGTAACAATATATAACGTTATACGTTATATGGTAATACTATATAACGATATACGTTATTACGTAACAATATATAACGTTATACGTTATATGGTAATACTATATAACGATATACGTTATTTCGTAAGAGTACATATCGTTATACGTTATAGCGTAACAATATATAACGTTATACGTTATATGGTAATAGTATATATCGTTATACGTTACAACGTAACACTATATAACGTTATACGTTACATGGTAATAGTATATAACGTTATACGTTATTACGTAATAGTATATATCGTTTTACGTTATAACGTAACAATATATAACGTTATACGTTATATGGTAATAGTATATATCGTTATACGTTATAACGTAACAATATATAACGTTATACGTTATATGGTAATAGTATATACCGTTATACGTTATAACGTAACAATATATAACGTTATACGTTATATGGTAATGCTATATAACGACATACGTTATTACGTAATAGTATATATCGTTATACGTTATTACGTAATAGTATATATCGTAATACGTTATAACGTAACACTATATATCGTTTTACGATATATGGTAATGCTACATAACGTTATACGTTATAACGTAACACTATATAACGTTATACGTTATATGGTAATAGTATATATCGTTATACGTTATAACGTAACAATATATAACGTTATACGTTATATGGTAATACTATATAACGATATACGTTATTACGTAACAATATATAACGTTATACGTTATATGGTAATACTATATAACGATATACGTTATTACGTAAGAGTATATATCGTTATACGTTATAGCGTAACAATATATAACGTTATACGTTATATGGTAATAGTATATATCGTTATACGTTATAACGTAACAATATATAACGTTATACGTTATATGGTAATACTATATAACGATATACGTTATTACGTAATAGTATATATCGTTATACGTTATAACGTAACACTATATAACGTTATACGTTATATGGTAATAGTATATATCGTTATACGTTATAACGTAACAATATATAACGTTATACGTTATATGGTAATACTATATAACGATATAAGTTATTACGTAAGAGAATATATCGTTATACGTTATATGGTAATGCTATATAACGATATACATTATTACGTAATAGTATATATCGTTATACGTTATTACGTAATAGTATATATCGTAATACGTTATAACGTAACAATATATAACGTTATACGTTATATGGTAATAGTATATACCGTTATACGTTATAACGTAACAATATATAACGTTATACGTTATATGGTAATGCTATATAACGACATACGTTATTACGTAATAGTATATATCGTTATACGTTATTACGTAATAGTATATATCGTAATACGTTATAACGTAACAGTATATAACGTTATACGTTATATGGTAATACTATATAACGATATACGTTATTACGTAATTATATATATCGTTATACGTTATAACGTAACACTATATAACGTTATACGTAATATGGTAATTCTATATAACGTTATACGTTATTACGTAATAGTATATATCGTAATACGTTATAACGTAACAATATATAACGTTATACGTTATATGGTAATGCTATATAACGACATACGTTATTACGTAATAGTATATATCGTTATACGTTATTGCGTAATAGTATATATCGTAATACGTTATAACGTAACAGTATATAACGTTATACGTTATATGGTAATAGTATATATCGTTATACGTTAGAACGTAACAATATATAACGTTATACGTTATATGGTAATACTATATAACGATATACGTTATTACGTAACAATATATAACGTTATACGTTATATGGTAATACTATATAACGATATACGTTATTACGTAAGAGTATATATCGTTATACGTTATAGCGTAACAATATATAACGTTATACGTTATATGGTAATAGTATATATCGTTATACGTTATAACGTAACACTATATAACGTTATACGTTACATGGTAACAGTATATAACGTTATACGTTATTACGTAATAGTATATAACGTTTTACGTTATAACGTAACAATATATAACGTTATACGTTATATGGTAATAGTATATATCGTTATACGTTATAACGTAACAATATATAACGTTATACGTTATATGGTAATAGTATATACCGTTATACGTTATAACGTAACAATATATAACGTTATACGTTATATGGTAATGCTATATAACGACATACGTTATTACGTAATAGTATATATCGTTATACGTTATTACGTAATAGTATATATCGTAATACGTTATAACGTAACAGTATATAACGTTATACGTTATATGGTAATAATATATAACGATATACGTTATTACGTAATAGTATATATCGTTATACGTTATAACGTAACACTATATGTCGTTATACGTTATATGGTAATTCTATATAACGTTATACCTTATTTCGTAATAGTATATATCGTTTTACGTTATATGGTAATGCTATATAACGTTATACGTTATAACGTAACACTATATAACGTTATTCGTTATATGGTAATAGTATATATCGTTATACGTTACAACGTAACAATATATAACGTTATACATTATATAGTAATACTGTATAACGATATACGTTATTACGTAATTATATATATCGTTATACGTTATAACGTAACACTATATAACGTTATACGTAATATGGTAATTCTATATAACGTTATACGTTATTACGTAATAGTATATATCGTAATACGTTATAACGTAACAATATATAACGTTATACGTTATATGGTAATGCTATATAACGACATACGTTATTACGTAATAGTATATATCGTAATACGTTATAACGGAACACTATATATCGTTTTACGATATATGGTAATGCTACATAACGTTACACGTTATAACGTAACACTATATAACGTTATACGTTATATGGTAATAGTATATATCGTTATACGTTATAACGTAACAATATATAACGTTATACGTTATATGGTAATTCTATATAACGATATACGTTATTACGTAACAATATATAACGTTATACGCTATATGGTAATACTATATAACGAAACACGTTATTACGTAAGAGTATATAATGTTATACTTTATATGGTAATACTATATAACGTTATACGTTATAACGTATCACTATATAACGTTATACGTTATATGGTAATACTATATATCGTTATACGTTATAACGTAACAATATATAACGTTATACGTTATATGGTAATACTATATAACGATATACGTTATTACGTAATAGTATATATCGTTATCCGTTATTACGTAATAGTATATATCGTAATACGTTATAACGTAACAGTATATAACGTTATACGTTATATGGTAATAGTATATATCGTTATACGTTATAACGTAACAATATATAACGTTATACGTTATATGGTAATACTATATAACGATATACGTTATTACGTAACAATATATAACGTTATACGTTATATGGTAATACTATATAACGATATACGTTATTACGTAAGAGTATATATCGTTATACGTTATAGCGTAACAATATATAACGTTATACGTTATATGGTAATAGTATATATCGTTATACGTTATAACGTAACACTATATAACGTTATACGTTACATGGTAATAGTATATAACGTTATACGTTATTACGTAATAGTATATATCGTTTTACGTTATAACATAACAATATATAACGTTATACGTTATATGGTAATAGTATATATCGTTATACGTTATAACGTAACAATATATAACGTTATACGTTATATGGTAATAGTATATACCGTTATACGTTATAACGTAACAATATATAACGTTATACGTTATATGGTAATGCTATATAACGACATACGTTATTACGTAATAGTATATATCGTTATACGTTATTACGTAATAGTATATATCGTAATACGTTATAACGTAACACTATATATCGTTTTACGATATATGGTAATGCTACATAACGTTATACGTTATAACGTAACACTATATAACGTTATACGTTATATGGTAATAGTATATATCGTTATACGTTATAACGTAACAATATATAACGTTATACGTTATATGGTAATACTATATAACGATATACGTTATTACGTAACAATATATAACGTTATACGTTATATGGTAATACTATATAACGATATACGTTATTACGTAAGAGTATATATCGTTATACGTTATAGCGTAACAATATATAACGTTATACGTTATATGGTAATAGTATATATCGTTATACGTTATAACGTAACAGTATATAACGTTATACGTTATATGGTAATACTATATAACGATATACGTTATTACGTAATAGTATATATCGTTATACGTTATAACGTAACACTATATAACGTTATACGTTATATGGTAATAGTATATATCGTTATACGTTATGACGTAACAATATATAACGTTATACGTTATATGGTAATACTATATAACGATATAAGTTATTACGTAAGAGAATATATCGTTATACGTTATATGGTAATGCTATATAACGATATACATTATTACGTAATAGTATATATCGTTATACGTTATTACGTAATAGTATATACCGTAATACGTTATAACGTAACAATATATAACGTTATACGTTATATGGTAATAGTATATACCGTTATACGTTATAACGTAACAATATATAACGTTATACGTTATATGGTAATGCTATATAACGACATACGTTATTACGTAATAGTATATATCGTTATACGTTATTACGTAATAGTATATATCGTTATACGTTATTACGTAATAGTATATATCGTAATACGTTATAACGTAACAGTATATAACGTTATACGTTATATGGTAATAATATATAACGATATACGTTATTACGTAATAGTATATATCGTTATACGTTATAACGTAACACTATATGTCGTTATACGTTATATGGTAATTCTATATAACGTTATACCTTATTTCGTAATAGTATATATCGTTTTACGTTATATGGTAATGCTATATAACGTTATACGTTATAACGTAACACTATATAACGTTATTCGTTATATGGTAATAGTATATATCGTTATACGTTACAACGTAACAATATATAACGTTATACGTTATATAGTAATACTGTATAACGATATACGTTATTACGTAATTATATATATCGTTATACGTTATAACGTAACACTATATAACGTTATACGTAATATGGTAATTCTATATAACGTTATACGTTATTACGTAATAGTATATATCGTAATACGTTATAACGTAAAATATATAACGTTATACGTTATATGGTAATGCTATATAACGACATACGTTATTACGTAATAGTATATATCGTTATACGTTATTACGTAATAGTATATATCGTAATACGTTATAACGTAACAGTATATAACGTTATACGTTATATGGTAATAGTATATATCGTTATACGTTAGAACGTAACAATATATAACGTTATACGTTATATGGTAATACTATATAACGATATACGTTATTACGTAACAATATATAACGTTATACGTTATATGGTAATACTATATAACGATATACGTTATTACGTAAGAGTATATATCGTTATACGTTATAGCGTAACAATATATAACGTTATACGTTATATGGTAATAGTATATATCGTTATACGTTATAACGTAACACTATATAACGTTATACGTTACATGGTAACAGTATATAACGTTATACGTTATTACGTAATAGTATATAACGTTTTACGTTATAACGTAACAATATATAACGTTATACGTTATATGGTAATAGTATATATCGTTATACGTTATAACGTAACACTATATAACGTTATACGTTACATGGTAACAGTATATAACGTTATACGTTATTACGTAACAGTATATAACGTTATACGTTATTACGTAATAGTATATATCGTTATACGTTATTACGTAATAGTATATATCGTAATACGTTATAACGTAACAGTATATAACGTTATACGTTATATGGTAATACTATATAACGATATACGTTATTACGTAATAGTATATATCGTTATACGTTATAACGTAACACTATATATCGTTTTACTATATATGGTAATGCTACATAACGTTATACGTTATAACGTAACACTATATAACGTTATACGTTATATGGTAATAGTATATATCGTTATACGTTATAACGTAACAATATATAACGTTATACGTTATATGGTAATACTATATAACGATATACGTTATTACGTAATAGTATATGTCGTTATACGTTATTACGTAATAGTATATAATGTTATACCTTATATGGTAATACTATATACTTTATATGGTAATACTAATAACTATATAGCGTTGTACGTTATAACGTATCACTATATAACGTTATACGTTATGTGGTAATACTATATAACGATATACGTTATTACGTAATAGTATATATCGTTATACGTCATAACGTAACACTATATAATTTTATACGTTATATGGTAATACTATATATCGTTATACGTTATAACGTAACAATATATAACGTTATACGTTATATGGTAATGCTATATAACGATATACGTTATTACATAATAGTGTATATCGTTATACGTTATTACGTAATACTATATAATGTTATACTTTATATGGTAATACTATATAACGTTATACGTTATATGGTAATACTATATATCGTTATACGTTATAACGTAACAATATATAACGTTATACGTTATATGGTAATACTATATAACGATATACGTTATTACATAATAGTATATATCGTTATACGTCATAAAGTAATACTATATAACGTTATTCGTTATATGGTAATTCTATATAACGTTATACGTTATTACGTAATAGTATATAACGTGTTACCTTATATGGTAATGCTATATAACGTTATACGTTATAACGTAACACTATATAACGTTATACGTTATATGGTAATAGTATATATCGTTATACGTTATAACGTAACAATATATAGCGTTATACGTTATATGGTAATAGTATATATCGTTATACGTTATAACGTAACAGTATATAACGTTATACGTTATATGGTAATACTATATAACGATATACGTTATCACGTAATAGTATATATCGTTATACGTTAACACGTAATAGTATATATCGTTATACGTTATAACCTAACACTATATGAAGTTTTACGATATATGGTAATGCTATATAACGTTATACGTTATATGGTAATGCTATATAACGATATACGTTATTACGTAATAGTATATATCGTTATACGTTATTACGTAATAGTATATATCGTTATACGTTATAAAGTAATACTATATAACGTTATACGTTATATGGTAATTCTATATAACGTTATACGTTATTACGTAATAGTATATATCGTTTTACCTTATATGGTAATGCTATATAACGTTATACGTTATAACGTAACACTATATAACGTTATACGTTATATGGTAATAGTATATATCGTTATACGTTATAACGTAACAATATATAACGTTATACGTTATATGGTAATTCTATATAACGTTATACGTTATTACGTAATAGTATATATCGTTTTACCTTATATGGTAATGCTATATAACGTTATACGTTATAACGTAACACTATATAACGTTATACGTTATATGGTAATAGCATATATCGTTATACGTTATAACGTTACAATATATAACGTTATACGTTATATGGTAATACTATATATCGTTATACGTTATAACGTAACAATATATAACGTTATACGTTATATGGTAATACTATATAACGATATACGTTATTACGTAATAGTATATATCGTTATACGTTATTACGTAATAGTATATAATGTTATACTTTATATGGTAATACTATATAACGATATACGTTATTACGTAATAGCATATATCGTTATACGTTATAACGTAACACTATATAACGTTATACGTTATATGGTAATAGTATATATCGTTATACGTTATAACGTAATAGTATATAATGTTATACTTTATATGGTAATACTATATAACGTTATACGATAATACGTATCACTATATAACGTAATACGTTATATGGTAATGCTATATAACGATATACGTTATTACGTAATAGTATATATCGTTATACGTTATAACGTAACACTATATATCGTTTTACGATATATGGTAATGCTACATAACGTTATACGTTATAACGTAACACTATATAACGTTATACGTTACATGGTAATAGTATATATCGTTATACCTTATAACGTAACAATATATAACGTTATACGTTATATGGTAATATTATATATCGTTACACGTTATACCGTTACAATATATAACGTTATACGTTATATGGTAATACTATATAACGAAATACGTTATTACGTAATAGTATATATCGTTATACGTTATAACGTAAGACTATATAACGTTATACGTAATATGGTAATTCTATATAACGTTATACATTACTACGTAATAGTATATATCGTTATACGTTATATGGTAATGCTATATAACGTTATACGTTATAACGTAACACT
Source organism: Bombus affinis (assembly GCF_024516045.1). Taxonomy (NCBI): domain Eukaryota; kingdom Metazoa; phylum Arthropoda; class Insecta; order Hymenoptera; family Apidae; genus Bombus; species Bombus affinis. The sequence continues at coordinate 115,856 of NW_026108930.1, read as the reverse complement.
ATATATCGTTGTACGATATATGGTAATGCTACATATCGTTATACGTTATAACGTAACACTATATAACGTTATACGTTATATGGTAATACTATATATCGTTATACGTTATAACGTAACAATATATAACGTTATACGTTATATGGTAATAGTATATATCGTTACACGTTATACCGTTACAATATATAACGTTATACGTTATATGGTAATACTATATAATGAAATACGTTATTACGTAATAGTATATATCGTTATACGTTATAATGTAACACTACATAACGTTATACGTTATATGGTAATACTATATAACGATATACGTAATTACGTAACAATATATAACGTTATACATTATATGGTAATACTATATAACGATATACGTTATTACGTATTAGTATATATCGTTATAGGCTATAACGTAACACTATATAACGTTATACGTTATATGGTAATACTATATATCGTTATACGTTATAACGTAACACTATATAACGTTATACGTTATATGGTAATACTATATAACGATATACGTTATTACGTAATAGTATATATAGCTATACGTTATAACGTAACACTATATAACGTTATACGTTATATGGTAATTCTATATAACGTTATACGTTATTACGTTATAGTATATATCGTTTTACGATATATGGTAATGCTATATAACGTTATACGTTATAATGTAACACTATATAACGTTATACGTTATATGGTAATGCTATATATCGTTATACGTTATAACGTAACAATATATAACGTTATACGTTATATGATAATACTATATATCGATATACGTTATACCGTAACAATATATAACGTTATACGTTATATGGTAATACTATATATCGTTATACGTTATAACGTAACAATATATAACGTTATACGTTATATGGTAATACTATATAACGATATACGATATTACGTAATAGTATATGTCGTTATACGTTATTACGTAATAGTATATAGTGTTATACTTTATATGGTAATACTATATAGCGTTGTACGTTATAACGTATCACTATATAACGTTATACGTTATGTGGTAATACTATATAACGATATACGTTATTACGTAATAGTATATATCGTTATACGTCATAACGTAACACTATATAACTTTATACGTTATATGGTAATACTATATATCGTTATACGTTATAACGTAACAATATATAACGTTATACGTTATATGGTAATGCTATATAACGATATACGTTATAACGTAACAATATATAACGTTATACGTTATATGGTAATACTATATAACGATATACGTTATTACATAATAGTATATATCGTTATACGTCATAACGTAATACTATATAACGTTATACGTTATATGGTAATTCTATATAACGTTATACGTTATTACGTAATACTATATAATGTTATACTTTATATGGTAATACTATATAACGTTATACGTTATATGGTAATACTATATACCGTTATACGTTATAACGTAACAATATATAACGTTATACGTTATATGGTAATACTATATAACGATATACGTTATTACATAATAGTATATATCGTTATACGTCATAACGTAATACTATATAACGTTATACGTTATATGGTAATTCTATATAACGTTATACGTTATTACGTAATAGTATATAACGTGTTACCTTATATGGTAATGCTATATAACGTTATACGTTATAACGTAACACTATATAACGTTATACGTTATATGTTAATAGTATATATCGTTATACGTTATAACGTAACAATATATAGCGTTATACGTTATATGGTAATAGTATATATCGTTATACGTTATAACGTAACAATATATAACGTTATACGTTATATGGTAATACTATATAACGATATACGTTATCACGTAATAGTATGTATCGTTATACGTTAACACGTAATAGTATATATCGTTATACGTTATAACCTAACACTATATGAAGTTTTACGATATATGGTAATGCTATATAACGTTATACGTTATATGGTAATGCTATATAACGATATACGTTATTACGTAATAGTATATATCGTTATACGTTATTACGTAATAGTATATATCGTTATACGTTATAAAGTAATACTATATAACGTTATACGTTATATGGTAATTCTATATAACGTTATACGTTATTACGTAATAGTATATATCGTTTTACCTTATATGGTAATGCTATATAACGTTATACGTTATAACGTAACACTATATAACGTTATACGTTATATGGTAATAGTATATATCGTTATACGTTATAACGTAACAATATATAACGTTATACGTTATATGGTAATAGCATATATCGTTATACGTTATAACGTAACAATATATAACGTTATACGTTATATGGTAATACTACATATCGTTATACGTTATAACGTAACAATATATAACGTTATACGTTATATGGTAATACTATATAACGATATACGTTATTACGTTATAGTATATATCGTTTTACGATATATGGTAATGCTATATAACGTTATACGTTATAATGTAACACTATATAACGTTATACGTTATATGGTAATGCTATATATCGTTATACGTTATAACGTAACAATATATAACGTTATACGTTATATGGTAATACTATATATCGATATACGTTATACCGTAACAATATATAACGTTATACGTTATATGGTAATACTATATATCGTTATACGTTATAACGTAACAATATATAACGTTATACGTTATATGGTAATACTATATAACGATATACGATATTACGTAATAGTATATGTCGTTATACGTTATTACGTAATAGTATATAATGTTATACTTTATATGGTAATACTATATAGCGTTGTACGTTATAACGTATCACTATATAACGTTATACGTTATGTGGTAATACTATATAACGATATACGTTATTACGTAATAGTATATATCGTTATACGTCATAACGTAACACTATATAACTTTATACGTTATATGGTAATACTATATATCGTTATACGTTATAACGTAACAATATATAACGTTATACGTTATATGGTAATGCTATATAACGATATACGTTATTACATAATAGTGTATATCGTTATACGTTATTACGTACTACTATATAATGTTATACTTTATATGGTAATACTATATAACGTTATACGTTATATGGTAATACTATATATCGTTATACGTTATAACGTAACAATATATAGCGTTATACGTTATATGGTAATAGTATATATCGTTATACGTTATAACGTAACAATATATAACGTTATACGTTATATGGTAATACTATATAACGATATACGTTATCACGTAATAGTATATATCGTTATACGTTAACACGTAATAGTATATATCGTTATACGTTATAACCTAACACTATATGAAGTTTTACGATATATGGTAATGCTATATAACGTTATACGTTATATGGTAATGCTATATAACGATATACGTTATTACGTAATAGTATATATCGTTATACGTTATTACGTAATAGTATATATCGTTATACGTTATAAAGTAATACTATATAACGTTATACGTTATATGGTAATTCTATATAACGTTATACGTTATTACGTAATAGTATATATCGTTTTACCTTATATGGTAATGCTATATAACGTTATACGTTATAACGTAACACTATATAACGTTATACGTTATATGGTAATAGTATATATCGTTATACGTTATAACGTAACAATATATAACGTTATACGTTATATGGTAATACTATATATCGTTATACGTTATAACGTAACAATATATAACGTTATACGTTATATGGTAATAGTATATATCGTTATACGTTATAACGTAACAATATACAACGTTATACGTTATATGGTAATTCTATATAACGTTATACGTTATTACGTAATAGTATATATCGTTTTACCTTATATGGTAATGCTATATAACGTTATACGTTATAACGTAACACTATATAACGTTATACGTTATATGGTAATAGTATATATCGTTATACGTTATAACGTAACAATATATAACGTTATACGTTATATGGTAATACTATATAACGATATACGTTATTACGTAATAGTATATATCGTTATACGTTATAACGTAACACTATATATCGTTTTACGATATATGGTAATGCTATATAACGTTATACGTTATATGGTAATACTATATATCGTTATACGTTATAACGTAACAATATATAACGTTACACGTTATATGGTAATGCTATATAACGATATACGTTATTACGTAATAGTATATATCGTTATACGTTATTACGTAATAGTATATAATGTTATACTTTATATGGTAATACTATATAACGTTATACGTTATATGGTAATACTATATAACGATATACGTTATTACGTAAGAGTATATATCGTTATACGTTATAACGTAACACTATATAACGTTATACGTTATATGGTAATTCTATATAACGTTATACGTTATTACGTAATATTATATATCGTTTTACGTTATATGGTAATGCTATATAACTTTATACGTTATAACGTAGCACTATATAACGTTATACGTTACATGGTAATAGTATATATCGTTATACGTTATAAAGTAAGAATATATAACGTTATACGTTATATGGTAATAGTATATATCGTTATAAGTTATAACGTAACAATATATAACGTCATACGTTATATGGTAATGCTATATAACGATATACGTTATTACGTAATAGTATATATCGTTATACGTTATTACGTAATAGTATATAATGTTATACTTTATATGGTAATACTATATAACGTTATACGTTATATGGTAATACTATATATCGTTATACGTTATAACGTAACAATATATAACGTTATACATTATATGGTAATACTATATATCGTTATACGTTATAACGTAACAATATATAACGTCATACGTTATATGGTAATGCTATATAACGATATACGTTATTACGTAATAGTATATATCGTTATACGTTATTACGTAATAGTATATATCGTTGTACGTTATAACGTAACAATATATAACGTTATACGTTATATGGTAATACTGTATAACGATATACGTTATTACGTAATAGTATATATCGTTATACGTTATAACGTAACACTATATATCGTTTTACGATATATGGTAATGCTACATAACGTTATACGTTATAACGTAACACTATGTAACGTTATACGTTATATGGTAATACTATATATCGTTATACGTTATAACGTAACAATATGTAACGTTATACGTTATATGGTAATACTATATAACGATATACGTTATTACGTAATATTATATATCGTTATACGTTATAACGTAAAACTATATAACGTTATACGTTATATGGTAATGCTATATAACTATATACGTTATTACGTAATAGTATATATCGTAATACGTTATAACGTAACAATATAAAACGTTATACGTTATATGGTAATAGTATATACCGTTATACGTTATAACGTAACAATATATAACGTTATACGTTATATGGTAATGCTATATAACGACATACGTTATTACGTAATAGTATATATCGTTATACGTTATTACGTAATAGTATATATCGTAATACGTTATAACGTAACAATATATAACGTTATACGTTATATGGTAATGCTATATAACGACATACGTTATTACGTAATAGTATATATCGTTATACCTTATTACGTGATAGTATATATCGTAATACGTTATAACGTAACAGTATATAACGTTATACGTTATGTGGTAATAGTATATATCGTTATACGTTATAACGTAACAATATATAACGTTATACGTTATATGGTAATACTATATAACGATATACGTTATTACGTAACAATATATAACGTTATACGTTATATCGTAATACTATATAACGATATACGTTATTACGTAAGAGTACATATCGTTCTACGTTATAGCGTAACAATATATAACGATATACGTTATTACGTAATAGTATATATCGTTTTACGTTATAACGTAACAATATATAACGTTATACGTTATATGGTAATAGTATATATCGTTATACGTTATAACGTAACAATATATAACGTTATACGTTATATGGTAATAGTATATACCGTTATATGTTATAACGTAACAATATATGACGTTATACGTTATATGGTAATGCTATATAACGACATACGTTATTACGTAATAGTATATATCGTAATACGTTATAACGTAACAGTATATCACGTTATACGTTATATGGTAATACTATATAACGATATACGTTATTACGTAATAGTATATATCGTTATACGTTATAACGGAACACTATATATCGTTTTACGATATATGGTAATGCTACATAACGTTACACGTTATAACGTAACACTATATAACGTTATACGTTATATGGTAATAGTATATATCGTTATACGTTATAACGTAACAATATATAACGTTATACGTTATATGGTAATTCTATATAACGATATACGTTATTACGTAACAATATATAACGTTATACGCTATATGGTAATACTATATAACGATATACGTTATTACGTAAGAGTATATAATGTTATACTTTATATGGTAATACTATATAACGTTATACGTTATAACGTATCACTATATAACGTTATACGTTATATGGTAATACTATATATCGTTATACGTTATAACGTAACAATATATAACGTTATACGTTATATGGTAATACTATATAACGATATACGTTATTACGTAATAGTATATATCGTTATCCGTTATTACGTAATAGTATATATCGTAATACGTTATAACGTAACAGTATATAACGTTATACGTTATATGGTAATAGTATATATCGTTATACGTTATAACGTAACAATATATAACGTTATACGTTATATGGTAATACTATATAACGATATACGTTATTACGTAACAATATATAACGTTATACGTTATATGGTAATACTATATAACGATATACGTTATTACGTAATACTATATATCGTTATACGTTATAACGTAACAATATATAACGTTATACGTTATATGGTAATACTATATAACGATATACGATATTACGTAATAGTATATGTCGTTATACGTTATTACGTAATAGTATATAATGTTATACTTTATATGGTAATACTATATAGCGTTGTACGTTATAACGTATCACTATATAACGTTATACGTTATGTGGTAATACTATATAACGATATACGTTATTACGTAATAGTATATATCGTTATACGTCATAACGTAACACTATATAACTTTATACGTTATATGGTAATACTATATATCGTTATACGTTATAACGTAACAATATATAACGTTATACGTTATATGGTAATGCTATATAACGATATACGTTATTACATAATAGTGTATATCGTTATACGTTATTACGTACTACTATATAATGTTATACTTTATATGGTAATACTATATAACGTTATACGTTATATGGTAATACTATATATCGTTATACGTTATAACGTAACAATATATAGCGTTATACGTTATATGGTAATAGTATATATCGTTATACGTTATAACGTAACAATATATAACGTTATACGTTATATGGTAATACTATATAACGATATACGTTATCACGTAATAGTATATATCGTTATACGTTAACACGTAATAGTATATATCGTTATACGTTATAACCTAACACTATATGAAGTTTTACGATATATGGTAATGCTATATAACGTTATACGTTATATGGTAATGCTATATAACGATATACGTTATTACGTAATAGTATATATCGTTATACGTTATTACGTAATAGTATATATCGTTATACGTTATAAAGTAATACTATATAACGTTATACGTTATATGGTAATTCTATATAACGTTATACGTTATTACGTAATAGTATATATCGTTTTACCTTATATGGTAATGCTATATAACGTTATACGTTATAACGTAACACTATATAACGTTATACGTTATATGGTAATAGTATATATCGTTATACGTTATAACGTAACAATATATAACGTTATACTTTATATGGTAATACTATATATCGTTATACGTTATAACGTAACAATATATAACGTTATACGTTATATGGTAATAGTATATATCGTTATACGTTATAACGTAACAATATATAACGTTATACGTTATATGGTAATTCTATATAACGTTATACGTTATTACGTAATAGTATATATCGTTTTACCTTATATGGTAATGCTATATAACGTTATACGTTATAACGTAACACTATATAACGTTATACGTTATATGGTAATAGTATATATCGTTATACGTTATAACGTAACAATATATAACGTTATACGTTATATGGTAATACTATATAACGATATACGTTATTACGTAATAGTATATATCGTTATACGTTATAACGTAACACTATATATCGTTTTACGATATATGGTAATGCTATATAACGTTATACGTTATATGGTAATACTATATATCGTTATACGTTATAACGTAACAATATATAACGTTACACGTTATATGGTAATGCTATATAACGATATACGTTATTACGTAATAGTATATATCGTTATACGTTATTACGTAATAGTATATAATGTTATACTTTATATGGTAATACTATATAACGTTATACGTTATATGGTAATACTATATAACGATATACGTTATTACGTAAGAGTATATATCGTTATACGTTATAACGTAACACTATATAACGTTATACGTTATATGGTAATTCTATATAACGTTATACGTTATTACGTAATATTATATATCGTTTTACGTTATATGGTAATGCTATATAACTTTATACGTTATAACGTAGCACTATATAACGTTATACGTTACATGGTAATAGTATATATCGTTATACGTTATAAAGTAAGAATATATAACGTTATACGTTATATGGTAATAGTATATATCGTTATAAGTTATAACGTAACAATATATAACGTCATACGTTATATGGTAATGCTATATAACGATATACGTTATTACGTAATAGTATATATCGTTATACGTTATTACGTAATAGTATATAATGTTATACTTTATATGGTAATACTATATAACGTTATACGTTATATGGTAATACTATATATCGTTATACGTTATAACGTAACAATATATAACGTTATACATTATATGGTAATACTATATATCGTTATACGTTATAACGTAACAATATATAACGTCATACGTTATATGGTAATGCTATATAACGATATACGTTATTACGTAATAGTATATATCGTTATACGTTATTACGTAATAGTATATATCGTTGTACGTTATAACGTAACAATATATAACGTTATACGTTATATGGTAATACTGTATAACGATATACGTTATTACGTAATAGTATATATCGTTATACGTTATAACGTAACACTATATATCGTTTTACGATATATGGTAATGCTACATAACGTTATACGTTATAACGTAACACTATGTAACGTTATACGTTATATGGTAATACTATATATCGTTATACGTTATAACGTAACAATATGTAACGTTATACGTTATATGGTAATGCTATATAACGACATACGTTATTACGTAATAGTATATATCGTTATACGTTATTACGTAATAGTATATATCGTAATACGTTATAACGTAACAATATAAAACGTTATACGTTATATGGTTATAGTATATACCGTTATACGTTATAACGTAACAATATATAACGTTATACGTTATATGGTAATGCTATATAACGACATACGTTATTACGTAATAGTATATATCGTTATACGTTATTACGTAATAGTATATATCGTAATACGTTATAACGTAACAATATATAACGTTATACGTTATATGGTAATGCTATATAACGACATACGTTATTACGTAATAGTATATATCGTTATACCTTATTACGTGATAGTATATATCGTAATACGTTATAACGTAACAGTATATAACGTTATACGTTATGTGGTAATAGTATATATCGTTATACGTTATAACGTAACAATATATAACGTTATACGTTATATGGTAATACTATATAACGATATACGTTATTACGTAACAATATATAACGTTATACGTTATATCGTAATACTATATAACGATATACGTTATTACGTAAGAGTACATATCGTTCTACGTTATAGCGTAACAATATATAACGATATACGTTATTACGTAATAGTATATATCGTTTTACGTTATAACGTAACAATATATAACGTTATACGTTATATGGTAATAGTATATATCGTTATACGTTATAACGTAACAATATATAACGTTATACGTTATATGGTAATAGTATATACCGTTATACGTTATAACGTAACAATATATGACGTTATACGTTATATGGTAATGCTATATAACGACATACGTTATTACGTAATAGTATATATCGTAATACGTTATAACGTAACAGTATATAACGTTATACGTTATATGGTAATACTATATAACGATATACGTTATTACGTAATAGTATATATCGTTATACGTTATAACGGAACACTATATATCGTTTTACGATATATGGTAATGCTACATAACGTTACACGTTATAACGTAACACTATATAACGTTATACGTTATATGGTAATAGTATATATCGTTATACGTTATAACGTAACAATATATAACGTTATACGTTATATGGTAATTCTATATAACGATATACGTTATTACGTAACAATATATAACGTTATACGCTATATGGTAATACTATATAACGATATACGTTATTACGTAAGAGTATATAATGTTATACTTTATATGGTAATACTATATAACGTTATACGTTATAACGTATCACTATATAACGTTATACGTTATATGGTAATACTATATATCGTTATACGTTATAACGTAACAATATATAACGTTATACGTTATATGGTAATACTATATAACGATATACGTTATTACGTAATAGTATATATCGTTATCCGTTATTACGTAATAGTATATATCGTAATACGTTATAACGTAACAGTATATAACGTTATACGTTATATGGTAATAGTATATATCGTTATACGTTATAACGTAACAATATATAACGTTATACGTTATATGGTAATACTATATAACGATATACGTTATTACGTAACAATATATAACGTTATACGTTATATGGTAATACTATATAACGATATACGTTATTACGTAAGAGTATATATCGTTATACGTTATAGCGTAACAATATATAACGTTATACGTTATATGGTAATAGTATATATCGTTATACGTTATAACGTAACACTATATAACGTTATACGTTACATGTTAATAGTATATAACGTTATACGTTATTACGTAATAGTATATATCGTTATACGTTATTACGTAATAGTATATATCGTAATACGTTATAACGTAACACTATATATCGTTTTACGATATATGGTAATGCTACATAACGTTATACGTTATAACGTAACACTATATAACGTTATACGTTATATGGTAATAGTATATATCGTTATACGTTATAACGTAACAATATATAACTTTATTCGTTATATGGTAATACTATATAACGATATACGTTATTACGTAACAATATATAACGTTATACGTTATATGGTAATACTATATAACGATATACGTTATTACGTAAGAGTATATATCGTTATACGTTATAGCGTAACAATATATAACGTTATACGTTATATGGTAATAGTATATATCGTTATACGTTATAACGTAACAATATATAACGTTATACGTTATATGGTAATACTATATAACGATATACGTTATTACGTAATAGTATATATCGTTATACGTTATAACGTAACACTATATAACGTTATACGTTATATGGTAATAGTATATATCGTTATACGTTATAACGTAACAATATATAACGTTATACGTTATATGGTAATACTATATAACGATATAAGTTATTACGTAAGAGAATATATCGTTATACGTTATATGGTAATGCTATATAACGATATACATTATTACGTAATAGTATATATCGTTATACGTTATTACGTAATAGTATATATCGTAATACGTTATAACGTAACAATATATAACGTTATACGTTATATGGTAATAGTATATACCGTTATACGTTATAACGTAACAATATATAACGTTATACGTTATATGGTAATGCTATATAACGACATACGTTATTACGTAATAGTATATATCGTTATACGTTATTACGTAATAGTATATATCGTAATACGTTATAACGTAACAGTATATAACGTTATACGTTATATGGTAATACTATATAACGATATACGTTATTACTTAATTATATATATCGTTATACGTTATAACGTAACACTATATAACGTTATACGTAATATGGTAATTCTATATAACGTTATACGTTATTACGTAATAGTATATATCGTAATACGTTATAACGTAACAATATATAACGTTATACGTTATATGGTAATGCTATATAACGACATACGTTATTACGTAATAGTATATATCGTTATACGTTATTGCGTAATAGTATATATCGTAATACGTTATAACGTAACAGTATATAACGTTATACGTTTATATGGTAATAGTATATATCGTTATACGTTAGAACGTAACAATATATAACGTTATACGTTATATGGTAATACTATATAACGATATACGTTATTACGTAACAATATATAACGTTATACGTTATATGGTAATACTATATAACGATATACGTTATTACGTAAGAGTATATATCGTTATACGTTATAGCGTAACAATATATAACGTTATACGTTATATGGTAATAGTATATAACGTTATACGTTATAACGTAACAATATATAACGTTATACGTTATATGGTAATAGTATATACCGTTATACGTTATAACGTAACAATATATAACGTTATACGTTATATGGTAATGCTATATAACGACATACGTTATTACGTAATAGTATATATCGTTATACGTTATTACGTAATAGTATATATCGTAATACGTTATAACGTAACAGTATATAACGTTATACGTTATATGGTAATAATATATAACGATATACGTTATTACGTAATAGTATATATCGTTATACGTTATAACGTAACACTATATGTCGTTATACGTTATATGGTAATTCTATATAACGTTATACCTTATTTCGTAATAGTATATATCGTTTTACGTTATATGGTAATGCTATATAACGTTATACGTTATAACGTAACACTATATAACGTTATTCGTTATATGGTAATAGTATATATCGTTATACGTTACAACGTAACAATATATAACGTTATACGTTATATAGTAATACTGTATAACGATATACGTTATTACGTAATTATATATATCGTTATACGTTATAACGTAACACTATATAACGTTATACGTAATATGGTAATTCATATAACGTTATACGTTATTACGTAATAGTATATATCGTAATACGTTATAACGTAACAATATATAACGTTATACGTTATATGGTAATGCTATATAACGACATACGTTATTACGTAATAGTATATATCGTTATACGTTATTACGTAATAGTATATATCGTAATACGTTATAACGTAACAGTATATAACGTTATACGTTATATGGTAATAGTATATATCGTTATACGTTAGAACGTAACAATATATAACGTTATACGTTATATGGTAATACTATATAACGATATACGTTATTACGTAACAATATATAACGTTATACGTTATATGGTAATACTATATAACGATATACGTTATTACGTAAGAGTATATATCGTTATACGTTATAGCGTAACAATATATAACGTTATACGTTATATGGTAATAGTATATATCGTTATACGTTATAACGTAACACTATATAACGTTATACGTTACATGGTAACAGTATATAACGTTATACGTTATTACGTAATAGTATATAACGTTTTACGTTATAACGTAACAATAATATAACGTTATACGTTATATGGTAATAGTATATATCGTTATACGTTATAACGTAACAATATATAACGTTATACGTTATATGGTAATAGTATATACCGTTATACGTTATAACGTAACAATATATAACGTTATACGTTATATGGTAATGCTATATAACGACATACGTTATTACGTAATAGTATATATCGTTATACGTTATTACGTAATAGTATATATCGTAATACGTTATAACGTAACAGTATATAACGTTATACGTTATATGGTAATACTATATAACGATATACGTTATTACGTAATAGTATATATCGTTATACGTTATAACGTAACACTACATATCGTTTTACTATATATGGTAATGCTACATAACGTTATACGTTATAACGTAACACTATATAACGTTATACGTTATATGGTAATAGTATATATCGTTATACGTTATAACGTAACAATATATAACGTTATACGTTATATGGTAATACTATATAACGATATACGTTATTACGTAACAATATATAACGTTATACGTTATATGGTAATACTATATAACGATATACGTTATTACGTAAGAGTATATATCGTTATACGTTATAGCGTAACAATATATAACGTTATACGTTATATGGTAATAGTATATATCGTTATACGTTATAACGTAACAATATATAACGTTATACGTTATATGGTAATACTATATAACGATATACGTTATTACGTAATAGTATATATCGTTATACGTTATAACGTAACACTATATATCGTTATACGTTATATGGTAATTCTATATAACGTTATACGTTATTACGTAATAGTATATATCGTTTTACGTTATATGGTAATGCTATATAACTTTATACGTTATAACGTAACACTATACAACGTTGTACGTTACATGGTAATAGTATATATCGTTGTACGTTATAACGTAACAATATATAACGTTATACGTTATATGGTAATAGTATATATCGTTATACGTTATAACGTAACAATATATAACGTTATACGTTATATGGTAATACTATATAACGATATACGTTATTACGTAAGAGTATATATCGTTATACGTTATATGGTAATGCTATATAACGATATACGTTATTACGTAATAGTATATATCGTTATAAGTTATTACGTAATAGTATATATCGTAATACGTTATAACGTAACAATATAAAACGTTATACCTTATATGGTAATACTATATAACGATATATGTTATTACGTAATAGTATATATCGTTATACGTTATAACGTAACACTATATATCGTTTTACGATATATGGTAATGCTACATAACGTTATACGTTATAACGTAATGGTATATATCGTTATTCGTTATATGGTATTACTATATATCGTTATACGTTATAACGTAACAATATATAACGTTATACGTTATATGGTAATTCTATATAACGTTATAACCTTATTTCGTAATAGTATATATCGTTTTACGTTATATGGTAATGCTATATAACGTTATACGTTATAACGTAACACTATATAACGTTATTCGTTATATGGTAATAGTATATATCGTTATACGTTACAACGTAACAATATATAACGTTATACGTTATATAGTAATACTGTATAACGATATACGTTATTACGTAATTATATATATCGTTATACGTTATAACGTAACACTATATAACGTTATACGTAATATGGTAATTCTATATAACGTTATACGTTATTACGTAATAGTATATATCGTTATACGTTATATGGAAATACTATATATCGTTATACGTTATAACGTAACAATATATAACGTTATACGTTATATGGTAATACTATATAACGATATACGTTATTACGTAAGAGTATATATCGTTATACGTTATATGGTAATGCTATATAACGATATACGTTATTACGTAATAGTATATATCGTTATACGTTATTACGTAATAGTATATATCGTAATACGTTATAACGTAACAATATAAAACGTTATACGTTATATGGTAATACTATATAACGATATATGTTATTACGTAATAGTATATATCGTTATACGTTATAACGTAACACTATATATCGTTTTACGATATATGGTAATGCTACATAACGTTATACGTTATAACGTAATGGTATATATCGTTATAGTTATAACGTAACACTATATAACGTTATACGTTATATGGTAATACTATATATCGTTATACGTTATAAAGTAACAATATATTAACGTTATACGTTATATGGTAATAGTATATATCGTTATACGTTATAACGTAACAGTATATGACATTATACGTTATAAGGTAATACTATATAACGATATACGTTATTACGTAATAGTATATATCGTTATACGTTATAACGTAACACTATATATCGTTATACGTTATATGGTAATTCTATATAACGTAATACCTTATTTCGTAATAGTATATATCGTTTTACGTTATATGGTAATGCTATATAACGTTATACGTTATAACGTAACACTATATAACGTTATTCGTTATATGGTAATACTATATATCGTTTATACGTTATAACGTAACAATATATAACGTTATACGTTATATGGTTATACTATATATCGTTGTACGTTATAACGTAACAATATATAACGTTATACGTCAAATGGTAATACTATATAACGATATGCGTTATTACGTAATAGTATATATCGTTATACGTTATAACGTAACACTATATAACGTTATACGTTATATGGCAATTCTACATAACGTTATACGTTATTACGTAATAGTGTATATCGTTTTACGTTATATGGTATTGCTATATAACTTTATACGTTATAACGTAACAGTATATAACGTCATATGTTACATGGTAATAGTATATATCGTTATACGTTATAACGTAACAATATATAACGTTATACGTTATATGCTAATAGTATATATCGTTATACGTTATAACGTAACAATATATAACGTTATACGTTATATGGTAATACTATATAACGATATACGTTATTACGTAAGAGTATATATCGTTATACGTTATATGGTAATGCTATATAACGATATACGTTATTACGTAATAGTATATATCGTTATAAGTTATTACGTAATAGTATATATCGTAATACGTTATAACGTAACAATATAAAACGTTATACCTTATATGGTAATACTATATAACGATATATGTTATTACGTAATAGTATATATCGTTATACGTTATAACGTAACACTATATATCGTTTTAACGATATATGGTAATGCTACATAACGTTATACGTTATAACGTAATGGTATATATCGTTATTCGTTATATGGTATTACTATATATCGTTATACGTTATAACGTAACAATATATAACGTTATACGTTATACTGGTAATTCTATATAACGTTATACCTTATTTCGTAATAGTATATATCGTTTTACGTTATATGGTAATGCTATATAACGTTATACGTTATAACGTAACACTATATAACGTTATTCGTTATATGGTAATAGTATATATCGTTATACGTTACAACGTAACAATATATAACGTTATACGTTATATAGTAATACTGTATAACGATATACGTTATTACGTAATTATATATATCGTTATACGTTATAACGTAACACTATATAACGTTATACGTAATATGGTAATTCTATATAACGTTATACGTTATTACGTAATAGTATATATCGTTATACGTTATATGGAAATACTATATATCGTTATACGTTATAACGTAACAATATATAACGTTATACGTTATATGGTAATACTATATAACGATATACGTTATTACGTAAGAGTATATATCGTTATACGTTATATGGTAATGCTATATAACGATATACGTTATTACGTAATAGTATATATCGTTATAACGTTATTACGTAATAGTATATATCGTAATACGTTATAACGTAACAATATAAAACGTTATACGTTATATGGTACTATATAACGATATATGTTATTACGTAATAGTATATATCGTTATACGTTATAACGTAACACTATATATCGTTTTACGATATATGGTAATGCTACATAACGTTATACGTTATAACGTAATGGTATATATCGTTATAGTTATAACGTAACACTATATAACGTTATACGTTATATGGTAATACTATATATCGTTATACGTTATAAAGTAACAATATATAACGTTATACGTTATATGGTAATAGTATATATCGTTATACGTTATAACGTAACAGTATATGACATTATACGTTATAAGGTAATACTATATAACGATATACGTTATTACGTAATAGTATATATCGTTATACGTTATAACGTAACACTATATATCGTTATACGTTATATGGTAATTCTATATAACGTTATACCTTATTTCGTAATAGTATATATCGTTTTTACGTTATATGGTAATGCTATATAACGTTATACGTTATAACCGTAACACTATATAACGTTATTCGTTATATGGTAATACTATATATCGTTATACGTTATAACGTAACAATATATAACGTTATACGTTATATGGTTATACTATATATCGTTGTACGTTATAACGTAACAATATATAACGTTATACGTCAAATGGTAATACTATATAACGATATGCGTTATTACGTAATAGTATATATCGTTATACGTTATAACGTAACACTATATAACGTTATACGTTATATGGCAATTCTACATAACGTTATACGTTATTACGTAATAGTGTATATCGTTTTACGTTATATGGTATTGCTATATAACTTTATACGTTATAACGTAACAGTATATAACGTCATATGTTACATGGTAATAGTATATATCGTTATACGTTATAACGTAACAATATATAACGTTATACGTTATATGCTAATAGTATATATCGTTATACGTTATAACGTAACAATATATAACGTTATACGTTATATAGTAATAATATATAAAGATATACGTTATTACGTAATAGTATATATCGTTATACGTTATAACGTAACACTATATATCGTTATACGTTATATGGTAATTCTATATAACGTTATACCTTATTTCGTAATAGTATATATCGTTTTACGTTATATGGTAATGCTATATAACGTTATACGTTATAACGTAACACTATATAACGTTATTCGTTATATGGTAATAGTATATATCGTTATACGTTACAACGTAACAATATATAACGTTATACGTTATATAGTAATACTGTATAACGATATACGTTATTACGTAATTATATATATCGTTATACGTTATAACGTAACACTATATAACGTTATACGTAATATGGTAATTCTATATAACGTTATACGTTATTACGTAATAGTATATATCGTTATACGTTATATGGAAATACTATATAACCTTATACGTTATAGCGTAATACTATACAACGTTATACGTTATATGGTAATACCATATAACGTTATATGTTATATGGTAATACTGTATAACGTTTGTATTTTATAACGTAACAATATATAACGTTATACGTTATATGGTAATACTATATAACGATATACGTTATTACGTAATAGTATATATCGTTATACGTTATAACGTAACACTATATATCGTTTTAAGATATATGGTAATGCTACATAGCGTTATACGTTATAACGTAACACTATATAATGTTATACGTTATATGGTTATACTATATATCGTTGTACGTTATAACGTAACAATATATAACGTTATACGTCATATGGTAATACTATATAACGATATGCGTTATTACGTAATAGTATATATCGTTATACGTTATAACGTAACACTATATAACGTTATACGTTATACGGTAATTCTATATAACGTTATACGTTATTACGTAATAGTATATAACGCTATACGTTATATGGTAATACTATATATCGTTATACGTTATAACGTAACAATATATAACGCTATACTTTATATGATAATACTATATATCGATATACGATATTACGTAATAGTATATATCGTTATACGTTATTACGTAATAGTATATAATGTTATACTTTATATGGTAACACTATATAACGTTATACGTTATAACGTATCACTATATAACGTTATACGTTATATGGTAATTCTATATAACGTTATACGTTATTACGTAATAGTATATATCGCTTTACGTTATATGGTAATATTATATATCGTTATACGTTATAACGTAACCATATATAACGTTATACGTTATATGGTAATACTATATAACGATATACGTTATTACGTAATAGTATATATCGTTATACGTTATAACGTAAAACTATATAACGTTATACGTTATATGGTAATTCTATATAACGTTATACGTTATTACTTATTAGTATATATCGTTTTACGTTATATGGTAATGCTATATAACTTTATACGTTATTACGTAATAGTATATATCGCTATACGTTATAACGTAACACTACATAACGTTATACGTTATATGGTAATTCTATATAACGTTATACGTTATTACGTAATAGTATATATCGTTTTACGTTATATGGTAATGCTATATAACGTTATACGTTATAATGTAACACTATATAACGTTATACGTTATATGGTAATACTATATATCGTTATACGTTATAACGTAACAATATATAACGTTATACGTTATATCGTAATACTATATATCGTTATACGTTATACCGTAACAATATATAACGTTATACGTTATATGGTAATACAATATAATGTTATACGTTATTACTAAATAGTATATATCGTTATACGTTATTACGTAATAGTATATATCGTTATACGTTGTATGGTAATACTATATAACAATATACGTTATAACGTAATAGTATATATCGTTTTACGATATATGGTAATGCTACATAGCGTTATACGTTATAACGTAACACTATATAATGTTATACGTTATATGGTTATACTATATATCGTTGTACGTTATAACGTAACAATATATAACGTTACACGTTATATGGTAATGCTATATAACGATATTCGTTATTACGTAATAGTATATATCGTTATACGTTATTACGTAATAGTATATAATGTTATACTTTATATGGTAATACTATATAACGTTATACGTTATAACGTATCACTATATAACGTTATACGTTATATGGTAATACTATATAACGATATACGTTATTACGTAATAGTATATATCGTTATACGTTATAACGTAACACTATATAACGTTATACGTTATATGGTAATTCTATATAACGTTATACGTTTTTACGTAATATTATATATCGTTTTACGTTATATGGTAATGCTATATAACTTTATACGTTATAACGTAACACTATATAACGTTATACGTTACATGGTAATAGTATATATCGTTATACGTTATAACGTAAGAATATATAACGTTATACGTTATATGGTAATAGTATATATCGTTATACGTTATAACGTAACAATATATAACGTTATACGTTATATGGTAATACTATATAACGATATACGATATTACGTAATGGTATATATCGTTATACGTTATAACGTAACACTATATATCGTTTTACGATATATGGTAATGCTTTATAACGATATACGTTATTACGTAATAGTATATATCGTTATACGTTATTACGTAATAGTATATATCGTTATACGTTATAACGTAACAATATATAACGTCATACGTTATATGGTATTGCTATATAACGATATACGTTATTACGTAATAGTATATATCGTTATACGTTATTACGTAACAGTATATATCGTTATACGTTATAACGTAACAATATATAACGTTATACGTTATATGGTAATACTATATAACGGTATACGTTATTACGTAATAGTATATATCGTTATACGTTATAACGTAACACTATATAACGTTATACGTTATATGGTAATTCTATATAACGTTATACGTTAATACGTAATATTATATATCGTTTTACGTTATATGGTAATGCTATAGAACTTTATACGTTATAACGTAACTCTATATAACGTTATGCGTTACATGGTAATAGTATATATCGTTATACGTTATAACGTAAGAATATATAAAGTTATACGTTATATGGTAATACTATATAACGTTATACGTTATTACGTAATATTATATATCGTTTTACGTTATATGGTAATGCTATATAACTTTATACGTTATAACGTAACAATATATAACGTTATACGTTATATGGTAATGCTATATAACGATATATGTTATTACGTAATAGTATATATCGTTATACGTTATTACGTAATAGTATATAATGTTATACTTTATATAGTTATACTATATAACGTTATACGTTATAACGTAACACTATATAACGTGATACGTTATATGGTAATACTATATAGCAATATACGCTATTACGTAATAGTATATATCGTTTTACGTTATATGGTAATACTATATAACGTTATACGTTATACCGTAACAATATATAACGTTATACGTTATATGGTAATACTATATATCGTTATACGTTATAACGTAACAATATGTAACGTTATACGTTATATGGTAATACTATATAACGATATACGATATTACGTAATAGCATATGTCGTTATACGTTATTGCGTAATAGTATATAATGTTATACTTTATATGGTAATACTATATAACGTTATACGTTATAACGTATCACTATATAACGTGATACGTTATATGGTAATACTATATAGCAATATACGCTATTACGTAATAGTATACATCGTTATACGTTATTACGTAATAGTATATAATGTTTATACTTTATATGGTAATACTATATAACGTTATACGTTATAACGTATCGCTATATAACGTTATACGTTATATGGTAATGCTATATAACGATATACGTTATTACGTAATAGTATATATCGTTATACGTTATTACGTAATAGTATATAATGTTATACTTTATATGGTAATACTATATAACGTTATACGTTATAACGTAACACTATATAACGTGATACGTTATATGGTAATACTATAATAGCAATATACGCTATTACGTAATTATATATATCGTTTTACGTTATATGGTAATGCTATATAACGTTATACGTTATAACGTAACAATATATAACGTCACACGTTATATGGTAATGCTATATAACGATATACGTTATTACGTAATAGTATATATCGTTATACGTTATTATAATAGTATATATCGTTATACGTTATAACGTAACAATATATAACGTTATACGTTATATGGTAATACTGTATAACGATATACGTTATTACGTAATAGTATATAATGTTATACTTTATATGGTAATACTATATAACGTTATACGATATAACGTATCACTATATAACGTTATACGATATAACGTATCACTATATAACGTTATACGTTATATGGTAATACTATATATCGTTATTCGTTATAACGTAACAAAATATAACGTTATACATTATACGGTAATACTATATATCGTTATACGTTATAACGTCACAATATATAACGTCATACGTTATATGGTAATGCTATATAACGATATACGTTATTACGTAATAGCATATATCGTTATACGTTATTACGTAATACTATATATCGTTATACGTTATAACGTAACAATATGTAACGTTATACGTTATATGGTAATACTATATAACGATATACGATATTACGTAATAGCATATGTCGTTATACGTTATTGCGTAATAGTATATAATGTTATACTTTATATGGTAATACTATATAACGTTATACGTTATAACGTAACACTATATAACGTTATACGTTATATGGTAATACTATATAACAATATACGTTATTACGAAATAGTATATATTGTCACGTCCCGCGTTCCGCACGTCACGCCACGAACCAATAACTTATGAATAATTAAACACGACCAATAATAATAAATTAACTAATAACTAACCAATCAAAATAAAAAGAATTATACGACAGACAATCAAAATGAAATAAATGAATCAATAAGAAGAAACACTACAACCAATCAGCAATGACATATAAAATACAAATAAAATGAAATAATTAAATGAACCAATAAATAAAACAAGCCGCGATTCAAATGTATGAGATTTCTCTGCGAAAACACATGTATATACACACACGTGTATGCATACCTGTGTGTGTGACCTACTTCGTGAATCTGAATAATTGGTAATCTAATAAAATATAAAAGAAATAAAATATACTACACTACATCAGCATTCCAATGAAAGTGAAAATTGTATACAAGATTACTCTGCGACACACACATATATAGATATACACATGCGTACGCGTATCTTTGGGAAAAATTCATAATATATATATATATATATATATATATGTATGTATACGTTATTAAACCATTAAAACGCAAAGAAATAAATATATAGATTTACATTTCTACGAACCTAGAGAATTATATACGAAATCCACATTATGGAATATTCAACCAATTAACGATCCGAGAAACAATGAGAATAACAATACGCGCACATATACATATGCATATATATATTTTACATAATGGAAAATTACATTGTGAAATGTATATATATATATATACATATTATTATATCGAACAACTACTCATCTAATATACAAAACCACCTTGTAAAAATTACATTACTGAACATTCAACTAAACCAACTGAAGATTTAGTATAATAATATATAATAATATAATAATATATATATATACATAGATATGTGAAATAGCGTTGTATATAACCGGAAACAATACAAATGTCACACGACTTCTTCAACAACTTCGACTCTTCGTTCCTGCCGACAACACCTCACACGATGACTGCGTCTTCTAGGGCCACTTACGGATTCTTTACAATTCTTCTTCTTCTTGCACTGAAATATCATATGCAGTGAATAAAACACGAAAGAGGCAGGATGAACTAAATAAAAGAAATCATAACAAGATACACACCGAGACAATCCGCATGGGAACCACTGACAAAGTATCTATCATTAAATGCATAATAATCAAGATGCACAAACCTCATTTGGAAGTCGACACCACTCACAGCGTGCCAATGCAAGGGAGGAAAACGAATGAAATTGTATTTCGTGAAGACGTTTCACCACTTTCCATAGATCAGAAACTGGAGTTACACAACTAATAACCTAATAACAAGAAAGTAATATAAAATATACACGATTTAATATATAGCAAATATGGACATATAAATCTACAAGGAGCAAAATATATATCATATTGTCAAATAAAACCAAATTGTCAAAGGATCATCAGGACACGACGCCAACGAGGGTGCCACTGTGCTTATTTGGATGGAAAACCGCCACTTCAGCATCATCCCTCGCACATATTCACACACGCACGACGATCACGTCACCTCGTACCATTCACATATCTTCTTCCTCTTGCGCTAAAACAAATTCACAAGTTTAAGGAAACAAACAACATGCGAAACGAGACAGAATACTAAAAACACACTCACACAGTTCGCACAGGTGCGGACGCTTTTGTGTCCATGACTCAACATAACCTGTAATCATCAAACTCCACGTTCTCTCATGGAAACTCTAAAAACCTGCAGCATTGCGATTCCCACCGGAGCGAACTGTCACGTGACTGTCATCCCATTGGGGATGTCATTATAAAAAGCGTAGCGACACAATTCAAATCGGAGTAATCGTTACCAGTTAGAATAAAAGGGAGTAATCGTTACCAGTTAGAATAAAAGGGAGTAATCGTTACCAGTTAGAATAAAAGGGAGTAAACGTTACCAGTTAGAATAAAAGGGAGTAATCGTTACCAGTTAGAATAAAAGGGAGTAATCGTTACCAGTTAGAATAAAAGGGAGTAATTGTTAGCGGGTCAGTTGAATAAAGGAATAGAAGAGAGTAATTGTTAGCGTTCGGGAGAATTTAGCGAAAAATAAAGAAGAGTCAGATTAATTGTTAGCGTTAGCGTTAGCGATTAATTGTTAGTGGTTCAGTTAGAACAATCAGAGTAATTGTGAAAAGAGAGTAACTGCCATTAGTTGGTTCAGTTAGAATATAGTCAGAGAAATTGTTAGCGTTCGGGAGAATTTAACGAAATTAAAGAAGAGTAATTCAGTTAGAATAAAGAAATAGGATAGAGCAATTGTGATTACTTGGTTCAGGAGAATTTAGCGAATATAAGGAGAGTAATTGTTAGTCGTTCAATTGAATTTGAGTGAGTCTAATATCAGTTCGTTCAGTTGATTTAATTAGAATTTAAGTTAGGATTAGAGAATAATTGTTCGTTCCAGTTCGAGTTTAAGAATTACGAGATATAAATGTTATTAGTCAGTTCGAATTATAAAATAATTGTTATTAGTCAGTTACAATTAAAACAATAGTTGGCTCAAGTTTTTGTGTTAGAATTTCGAATTGTTAAACACGTCCGGACACACTGTTGTTTACACTGTTCAAATTAAATAAAGATTAAAACGAAAAATTATAGAAGTGTCGATTTTTGTAAAACCGGAATCACCCCAGCGGCCTGCCCGTTCATCAGCGGAGACCAACGTCAGGTGAGTCAACTTTAATTATTATTAATAATTAATAATTAAAATAATAAATAATATCAATGATTAGTATAATTCGTCATTAATTCCGCCTGTAATAATTATTTATAATATAATTGTTTATTCCAAACAATCCTCTCCCGTGCTAGTATTCCTGCGCATAGCAGGTTAGCCGAAACGTGGAGATTGTTGACCAGTGGCCTAAACTCCGGTCAACGCTACATAATCTAACAAGAAATATCTAATTGAAACAGTCCTTAGACTGTTTCTGGTGGCAGCGACTACTACATTGTTTAAAATTTCAAAATTTGGATAGCGAAACGTAACAATATCGTTTTACGTTATATGGTAATGCTATATAACGATATACGTTATAACGTAACACTATATAACGCTATACGTTATATGGTAATACTGTATATCGTTATACGTTATAACGTAACAATATATAACGTTATACGTTATATGGAAATACTATATAACGACATACGTTATTACGTAATAGTATATATCGTTATACGTTATAGCGTAACACTATATAACGTTATACGTTATATGGTAATTCTATATAACGTTATACGTTATTACGTAATAGTATATATCGTTTTACGTTATATGGTAATGCTATATAACGTTATACGTTATAACGTAACACTATATAACGTTATTCGTTATATGGTAATAGTATATATCGATATACGTTATAACGTAACAATATATAACGTTATACGTTATATGGTAATACTATATATCGTTATACGTTATATCGTAATAGTATATATCGTTATACGTTACAACGTAACACTATATATCGTTTTACGATATATGGTAATGCTATATATCGTTATACGTTATAACGTAACAATATATAACGTTATACGTTATATGGTAATACTATATAACGATATACGTTATTACGTAATAGTATATATCGTTATAAGTTATAACGTAACACTATATATCGTTTTACGATATATGGTAATGCTACATAACGTTATACGTTATAACGTAACACTATATAACGTTATACGTTATATGGTAATAGTATATATCGTTATACGTTATAACGTAACAATATATAACGTTATACGCTATATGGTAATAGTATATATCGTTATACGTTATAACGTAACAATATATAACGTTATACGTTATATGGTAATACTATATAACGATATACGTTATTACGTAATAGTATATACCGTTATACGTTATAACGTAACACTATATAACGTTATACGTTATTACGTAATAGTATATATCGTTTTACGTTATATGGTAATACTATATAACGATATACGTTATTACGCAATAGTATATATCGTTATACGTTATAACGTAACACTATATAACGTTATACGTTATATGGTAATTCTATATAACGTTATACGTTATTACGTAATAGTATATATCGTTTTACGTTATATGGTAATGCTATATAACGTTATACGTTATAACGTAGCAATATATAACGTTATACGTTATATGGTAATACTATATATCGTTATACGTTATAACGTAACAATATATAACGTTATACGTTATATGGTAATACTATATAACGATATGCGTTATTACGTAATAGTATATGTCGTTGTACGTTATAACGTAATACTATATAACGTTATACGTTATATGGTAATTCTATATAACGTTATACGTTATTACGTAATAGTATATATCGTATTACCTTATATGGTAATGCTATATAACGTTATACGTTATAACGCAACACTATATAACGTTATACGTTATATGGTAATACCATATATCGTTATACGTTATAACGTAACAATATAAAACGTTATACGTTATATGGTAATGCTATATAACGATATACGTTATTACGTAATAGTATATATCGTTATACGTTATTACGTAATAGTATATATCGTTATACGTTATAACGTAACAATATATAACGTTATACGTTATATGGTAATACTATACAACGATATACGTTATTACGTAATAGTATATATCGTTATACGTTATAACGTAACACTATATATCGTTTTACGATATATGGTAATGCTACATAACTTTATACGTTATAACGTAACACTATATAACGTTATACGTTACATGGTAATAGTATATATCGTTATACGTTATAACGTAACAATATATAACGTTATACGTTATATGGTAATACTATATAACGATATACGATATTACGTAATAGTATATATCGCTATACGTTATTACGTAAAAGTATATAATGTTATACTTTATATGGTAATACTATATAACGTTATACGTTATAACGTAACAATATATAACGTTATACGTTATATGGAAATACTATATAACGATATACGTTATTACGTAATAGTATATATCGTTATACGTTATAACGTAACACTATATAACGTTATACGTTATGTGGTAATACTATATAACGATATACGTTATTACGTAATAGTATATATCGTTATACGTTATTACGTAATAGTATATAATGTTATACTTTATATGGTAATACTATATAACGTTATACGATATAACGTATCACTATATAACGTTATACGTTATATGGTAATACTATATAACAATATACGTTATTACGTAATAGTATATATCGTTTTACGTTATATGGTAATACTATATATCTTTATACGTTATAACGTAACAATATATAACGTTATACGTTATATGGAAATACTATATAACTATATACGTTATTACGTAATAGTATATATCGTCATACGTTATAACGTAATACTATATAACGTTATACGTTATATGGTAATTCTATATAACGTTATACGTTATTACGTAATAGTATATATCGTTTTACCTTATATGGTAATGCTATATAACGTTATACGTTATAACGTAACACTATATAACGTTATACGTTATATGGTAATAGTATATATCGCTATACGTTATAACGT
Organism: Bombus affinis; assembly: GCF_024516045.1. Lineage (NCBI taxonomy): Eukaryota > Metazoa > Arthropoda > Insecta > Hymenoptera > Apidae > Bombus > Bombus affinis. The sequence continues at coordinate 86,821 of NW_026108930.1, read as the reverse complement.
AACAATATATAACGTTATACGTTATATGGTAATACTATATAACGATATACGTTATTACGTAATAGTATATATCGGTTTACGTTATATGGTAATACTATATATCGTTATACGTTATAACGTAACAATATATAACGATATACGTTATTACGTAATAGTATATATTGTTATACGTTATAACGTAACACTATATAACGTTATACGTTATATGGTAATTCTATATAACATTATACGTTATTACGTAATAGTATATATCGTTTTACGTTATATGGTAATGCTATATAACGTTATACGTTATAACGTAACAATATATAACATTATACGTTATATGGTAATACTATATATCGTTATACGTTATAACGTAACAATATATAACGTTATACGTTATATAGTAATTCTATATAACGTTATACGTTATTACGTAATAGTATATATCGTTTTACATTATATCGTAATGCTATATAACGTTATACGTTATAACGTATCACTATATAACGTTATACGTTATATGGTAATAGTATATATCGCTATACGTTATAACGTAATACTATATAACGTTATACGTTATATGGTAATTCTATATAACGATATACGTTATTACGTAATAGTATATATCGTTTTACCTTATATGGTAATGCTATATATCGTTATACGTTATAACGTAACAATATATAACGTAATACGTTATATGGTAATACTATATAACAATATACGGTATTACGAAATAGTATATATCGTTTTACGTTATATGGTAATGCTATATAACGATATACGTTATAACGTAACACTATATAACGCTATACGTTGTATGGTAATACTATATATCGTTATACGTTATAACGAAACAATATATAACGTTATACGTTATATGGTAACACTATATAACGATATACGTTATTACGTAATAGTATATATTGTTATACGTTGTAACGTAACACTATATAACGTTATACGTTATATGGTAATTCTATATAACATTATACGTTATTACGTAATAGTATATATCGTTTTACGTTATATGGTAATGCTATATAACGTTATACGTTATATGGTTCTATATAACGTTATACGTTATTACGTAATAGTATATATCGTTTTACCTTATATCGTAATGCTATATAACGTTAGACGTTATAACGTAACACTATATAACGTTATACGTTATATGGTAATAGTATATGTCGCTATACGTTATAACGTAATACTATATAACGTTATACGTTATATGGTAATTCTATATAACGATATACGTTATTACGTAATAGTATATATCGTTTTACCTTATATGGTAATGCTATATAACGTTATACGTTATAACGTAACACTATATAACGTTATACGTTATATGGTAATTCTATATAACATTATACGTTATTTGTAATAGTATATATCGTTATACGTTATAACGTAACACTATATAACGTTATACGTTATATGGTAATACTATATATCGTTATACGTTATGACGTAACAATATATAACGTTATACGTTATATGGTAATACTATATAACGATATACGTTATTACGTAATAGTATATATCGTTATACGTTATAACGTAACACTATATAACGTTATACGTTATATGGTAATTCTATATAACGTTATACGTTATTCCGTAATAGTATATATCGTTTTACGTTATATGGTAATGCTATATAACGTTATACGTTATATGGTAATAGTATATATCGCTATACGTTATAACGTAACAATATATAACGTTATACGTTATATGGTAATACTATATAACGATATACGTTATTACGAAATAGTATATATCGTTATACGTTATAACGTAACACTATATAACGTTATACGTTATATGGTAATACTATATATCGTTATACGTTATGACGTAACAATATATAACGTTATACGTTATATGGTAATACTATATAACAATATACGATATTACGAAATAGTATATATCGTTTTACCTTATATGGTAATGCTATATAACGATATACGTTATAAAGTAACACTATATAACGCAATACGTTGTATGGTAATACTATATAACAATATACGGTATTACGAAAAAGTATATATCGTTTTACGTTATATGGTAATGCTATATAACGTTATACGTTATAACGTAACACTATATAATGTTATACGTTATATGGTAATGCTATATAACGATATACGTTATTACGTAATAGTATATATCGTTATACGTTATTACGTAATAGTATATATCGTTATAAGTTATAACGTAACAATATATAACGTTATACGTTATATGGAAATACTATATAACGATATACGTTATTACGTAATAGTATATATCGTTATACGTTATAACGTAACACTATATAACGTTATACGTTATATGGTAATACTATATAACGATATACGTTATTACGTAATAGTATATACCGTTATACGTTATAACGTAACACTATATAACGTTATACGTTATTACGTAATAGTATATATCGTTTTACGTTATATGGTAATACTATATAACGATATACGTTATTACGCAATAGTATATATCGTTATACGTTATAACGTAACACTATATAACGTTATACGTTATATGGTAATTCCATATAACGTTATACGTTATTACGTAATAGTATATATCGTTTTACGTTATATGGTAATGCTATATAACGTTATACGTTATAACGTAGCAATATATAACGTTATACGTTATATGGTAATACTATATATCGTTATACGTTATAACGTAACAATATATAACGTTATACGTTATATGGTAATACTATATAACGATATGCGTTATTACGTAATAGTATATGTCGTTGTACGTTATAACGTAATACTATATAACGTTATACGTTATATGGTAATTCTATATAACGTTATACGTTATTACGTAATAGTATATATCGTATTACCTTATATGGTAATGCTATATAACGTTATACGTTATAACGCAACACTATATAACGTTATACGTTATATGGTAATACCATATATCGTTATACGTTATAACGTAACAATATAAAACGTTATACGTTATATGGTAATGCTATATAACGATATACGTTATTACGTAATAGTATATATCGTTATACGTTATTACGTAATAGTATATATCGTTATACGTTATAACGTAACAATATATAACGTTATACGTTATATGGTAATACTATACAACGATATACGTTATTACGTAATAGTATATATCGTTATACGTTATAACGTAACACTATATATCGTTTTACGATATATGGTAATGCTACATAACTTTATACGTTATAACGTAACACTATATAACGTTATACGTTACATGGTAATAGTATATATCGTTATACGTTATAACGTAACAATATATAACGTTATACGTTATATGGTAATACTATATAACGATATACGATATTACGTAATAGTATATATCGCTATACGTTATTACGTAATAGTATATAATGTTATACTTTATATGGTAATACTATATAACGTTATACGTTATAACGTAACAATATATAACGTTATACGTTATATGGAAATACTATATAACGATATACGTTATTACGTAATAGTATATATCGTTATACGTTATAACGTAACACTATATAACGTTATACGTTATGTGGTAATACTATATAACGATATACGTTATTACGTAATAGTATATATCGTTATACGTTATTACGTAATAGTATATAATGTTATACTTTATATGGTAATACTATATAACGTTATACGATATAACGTATCACTATATAACGTTATACGTTATATGGTAATACTATATAACAATATACGTTATTACGTAATAGTATATATCGTTTTACGTTATATGGTAATACTATATATCTTTATACGTTATAACGTAACAATATATAACGTTATACGTTATATGGAAATACTATATAACTATATACGTTATTACGTAATAGTATATATCGTCATACGTTATAACGTAATACTATATAACGTTATACGTTATATGGTAATTCTATATAACGTTATACGTTATTACGTAATAGTATATATCGTTTTACCTTATATGGTAATGCTATATAACGTTATACGTTATAACGTAACACTATATAACGTTATACGTTATATGGTAATAGTATATATCGCTATACGTTATAACGTAACAATATATAACGTTATACGTTATATGGTAATACTATATAACGATATACGTTATTACGTAATAGTATATATCGGTTTACGTTATATGGTAATACTATATATCGTTATACGTTATAACGTAACAATATATAACGATATACGTTATTACGTAATAGTATATATTGTTATACGTTATAACGTAACACTATATAACGTTATACGTTATATGGTAATTCTATATAACATTATACGTTATTACGTAATAGTATATATCGTTTTACGTTATATGGTAATGCTATATAACGTTATACGTTATAACGTAACAATATATAACATTATACGTTATATGGTAATACTATATATCGTTATACGTTATAACGTAACAATATATAACGTTATACGTTATATAGTAATTCTATATAACGTTATACGTTATTACGTAATAGTATATATCGTTTTACCTTATATCGTAATGCTATATAACGTTATACGTTATAACGTATCACTATATAACGTTATACGTTATATGGTAATAGTATATATCGCTATACGTTATAACGTAATACTATATAACGTTATACGTTATATGGTAATTCTATATAACGATATACGTTATTACGTAATAGTATATATCGTTTTACCTTATATGGTAATGCTATATATCGTTATACGTTATAACGTAACAATATATAACGTAATACGTTATATGGTAATACTATATAACAATATACGGTATTACGAAATAGTATATATTGTTATACGTTATAACGTAACACTATATAACGCTATACGTTGTATGGTAATACTATATATCGTTATACGTTATAACGAAACAATATATAACGTTATACGTTATATGGTAACACTATATAACGATATACGTTATTACGTAATAGTATATATTGTTATACGTTGTAACGTAACACTATATAACGTTATACGTTATATGGTAATTCTATATAACATTATACGTTATTACGTAATAGTATATATCGTTTTACGTTATATGGTAATGCTATATAACGTTATACGTTATAACGTAACAATATATAACGTTATACGTTATATGGTAATACTATATATCGTTATACGTTATAACGTAACAATATATAACGTTATACGATAAATGGTAATACTATATAACGATATGGTGTTATTACGTAATAGTATATATCGTTGTACGTTATAACGTTATACTATATAACGTTATACGTTATATGGTAATTCTATATAACGATATACGTTATTACGTAATAGTATATATCGTTTTACCTTATATGGTAATGCTATATATCGTTATACGTTATAACGTAACAATATATAACGTAATACGTTATATGGTAATACTATATAACAATATACGGTATTACGAAATAGTATATATTGTTATACGTTATAACGTAACACTATATAACGCTATACGTTGTATGGTAATACTATATATCGTTATACGTTATAACGAAACAATATATAACGTTATACGTTATATGGTAACACTATATAACGATATACGTTATTACGTAATAGTATATATTGTTATACGTTGTAACGTAACACTATATAACGTTATACGTTATATGGTAATTCTATATAACATTATACGTTATTACGTAATAGTATATATCGTTTTACGTTATATGGTAATGCTATATAACGTTATACGTTATAACGTAACAATATATAACGTTATACGTTATATGGTAATACTATATATCGTTATACGTTATAACGTAACAATATATAACGTTATACGATAAATGGTAATACTATATAACGATATGGTGTTATTACGTAATAGTATATATCGTTGTACGTTATAACGTTATACTATATAACGTTATACGTTATATGGTAATTCTATATAACGTTATACGTTATTACGTAATAGTATATATCGTTTTACCTTATATCGTAATGCTATATAACGTTAGACGTTATAACGTAACACTATATAACGTTATACGTTATATGGTAATAGTATATGTCGCTATACGTTATAACGTAATACTATATAACGTTATACGTTATATGGTAATTCTATATAACGATATACGTTATTACGTAATAGTATATATCGTTTTACCTTATATGGTAATGCTATATAACGTTATACGTTATAACGTAACACTATATAACGTTATACGTTATATGGTAATTCTATATAACATTATACGTTATTTGTAATAGTATATATCGTTATACGTTATAACGTAACACTATATAACGTTATACGTTATATGGTAATACTATATATCGTTATACGTTATGACGTAACAATATATAACGTTATACGTTATATGGTAATACTATATAACGATATACGTTATTACGTAATAGTATATATCGTTATACGTTATAACGTAACACTATATAACGTTATACGTTATATGGTAATTCTATATAACGTTATACGTTATTCCGTAATAGTATATATCGTTTTACGTTATATGGTAATGCTATATAACGTTATACGTTATATGGTAATAGTATATATCGCTATACGTTATAACGTAACAATATATAACGTTATACGTTATATGGTAATACTATATAACGATATACGTTATTACGAAATAGTATATATCGTTATACGTTATAACGTAACACTATATAACGTTATACGTTATATGGTAATACTATATATCGTTATACGTTATGACGTAACAATATATAACGTTATACGTTATATGGTAATACTATATAACAATATACGATATTACGAAATAGTATATATCGTTTTACGTTATATGGTAATGCTATATAACGATATACGTTATAAAGTAACACTATATAACGCAATACGTTGTATGGTAATACTATATAACAATATACGGTATTACGAAAAAGTATATATCGTTTTACGTTATATGGTAATGCTATATAACGTTATACGTTATAACGTAACACTATATAATGTTATACGTTATATGGTAATGCTATATAACGATATACGTTATTACGTAATAGTATATATCGTTATACGTTATTACGTAATAGTATATATCGTTATAAGTTATAACGTAACAATATATAACGTTATACGTTATATGGAAATACTATATAACGATATACGTTATTACGAAATAGTATATATCGTTATACGTTATAACGTAACACTATATAACGTTATACGTTATATGGTAATACTATATAACGATATACGTTATTACGTAATAGTATATATCGTTATACGTTATTTCGTAATAGTATGTAATGTTATACTTTATATGGTAATACTATATAACGTTATACGATATAACGTATCACTATATAACGTTATACGTTCTATGGAAATACTATATAACAATATACGTTATTACGTAATAGTATATATCGTTTTACTTATATGGTAATACTATATATCGTTATACGTTATAACGTAACAATATAAAACGTTATACGTTATATGGTAATACTATGTAACGATATGCGTTATTACGTAATAGTATATATCGTTATACGTTATAACGTAATACTATATAACGTTATACGTTATATGGTAATTCTATATAACGTTATACGTTATTACGCAATAGTATATATCGTTTTACGTTATAACGTAATACTATATATCGTTATACGTTATAACGTAACAATATATAACGTTATACGATATATGGTAATACTATATAACGATATGCGTTATTACGTAATAGTATATATCGTTGTACGTTATAACGTTATACTATATAACGTTATACGTTATATGGTAATTCTATATAACGTTATACGTTATTACGTAATAGTATATATCGTTTTACCTTATATGGTAATGCTATATAACGTTATACGTTATAACGTAACACTATATAACGTTATACGTTATATGGTAATACTATGTAACGATATGCGTTATTACGTAATAGTATATATCGTTATACGTTATAACGTAATACTATATAACGTTATACGTTATATGGTAATTCTATATAACGTTATACGTTATTACGCAATAGTATATATCGTTTTACGTTATAACGTAATACTATATAACGTTATACGTTATAACGTAACAATATATAACGTTATACGTTATATGGTAATACTATATAACGATATACGTTATTACGTAATAGTATATATCGTTATACGTTATAACGTAACACTATATAACGTTATACGTTATATGGTAATTCTATATAACGTTATACGTTATTCCGTAATAGTATATATCGTTTAACGTTATATGGTAATGCTATATAACGTTATACGTTATATGGTAATAGTATATATCGCTATACGTTATAACGTAACAATATATAACGTTATACGTTATATGGTAATACTATATAACGATATACGTTATTACGAAATAGTATATATCGTTATACGTTATAACGTAACACTATATAACGTTATACGTTATATGGTAATACTATATATCGTTATACGTTATGACGTAACAATATATAACGTTATACGTTATATGGTAATACTATATAACAATATACGGTATTACGAAATAGTATATATCGTTTTACGTTATATGGTAATGCTATATAACGATATACGTTATAAAGTAACACTATATAACGCAATACGTTGTATGGTAATACTATATAACAATATACGGTATTACGAAATAGTATATATCGTTTTACGTTATATGGTAATGCTATATAACGATATACGTTATAACGTAACACTATATAACGCTATACGTTGTATGGTAATACTATATATCGTTATACGTTATAACGAAACAATATATAACGTTATACGTTATATGGTAACACTATATAACGATATACGTTATTACGTAATAGTATATATTGTTATACGTTATAACGTAACACTATATAACGTTATACGTTATATGGTAATACTATGTAACGATATGCGTTATTACGTAATAGTATATATCGTTATACGTTATAACGTAATACTATATAACGTTATACGTTATATGGTAATTCTATATAACGTTATACGTTATTACGCAATAGTATATATCGTTTTACGTTATAACGTAATACTATATAACGTTATACGTTATAACGTAACAATATATAACGTTTTACGTTATATGGTAATGCTATATAACGATATACGTTATAAAGTAACACTATATAACGCAATACGTTGTATGGTAATACTGTATATCGTTATACGTTATAACGTAACAATATATATCGTTATACGTTATATGGTAATACTATATAACGATATGCGTTATTACGTAATAGTATATATCGTTGTACGTTAAAACGTAATACTATATAACGTTATACGTTATATGGTAATTCTATATAACGTTATACGTTATTACGTAATAGTATATATCGTTTTACCTTATATCGTAATGCTATATAACGTTATACGTTATAACGTAACACTATATAACGTTATACGTTATATGGTAATAGTATATATCGCTATACGTTATAACGTAACACTATATAATGTTATACGTTATACGGTAATTCTATATAACGTTATACGTTATTCCGTAATAGTATATATCGTTTTACGTTATATGGTAATGCTATATAACGTTATACGTTATAACGTAACTCTATATAATGTTATACGTTATATGGTAATGCTATATAGCGATATACGTTATTACGTAATAGTATATATCGTTATACGTTATTACGTAATAGTATATATCGTTATACGTTATAACGTAACAATATATAACGTTATACGTTATATGGAAATACTATATAACGATATACGTTATTACGTAATAGTATATATCGTTATACGTTATAACGTAACACTATATAACGTTATACGTTATATGGTAATACTATATAACGATATACGTTATTACGTAATAGTATATATCGTTATACGTTATTACGTAATAGTATGTAATGTTATACTTTATATGGTAATACTATATAACGTTATACGATATAACGTATCACTATATAACGTTATACGTTCTATGGAAATACTATATAACAATATACGTTATTACGTAATAGTATATATCGTTTTACGTTATATGGTAATACTATATATCGTTATACGTTATAACGTAACAATATAAAACGTTATACGTTATATGGTAATACTATGTAACGATATGCGTTATTACGTAATAGTATATATCGTTATACGTTATAACGTAATACTATATAACGTTATACGTTATATGGTAATTCTATATAACGTTATACGTTTTTACGCAATAGTATATATCGTTTTACGTTATAACGTAATACTATATAACGTTATACGTTATAACGTAACAATATATAACGTTATACGTTATATGGTAATACTATATAACGATATACGTTATTACGTAATAGTATATATCGTTATACGTTATAACGTAACACTATATAACGTTATACGTTATATGGTAATACTATATATCGTTATACGTTATGACGTAACAATATATAACGTTATACGTTATATGGTAATACTATATAACAATATACGGTATTACGAAATAGTATATATCGTTTTACGTTATATGGTAATGCTATATAACGATATACGTTATAAAGTAACACTATATAACGCAATACGTTGTATGGTAATACTATATAACAATATACGGTATTACGAAATAGTATATATCGTTTTACGTTATATGGTAATGCTATATAACGATATACGTTATAACGTAACACTATATAACGCTATACGTTGTATGGTAACACTATATATCGTTATTCGTTATAACGAAACAATATATAACGTTATACGTTATATGGTAATACTATATAACGATATACGTTATTACGTAATAGTATATATCGTTGTACGTTATAACGTTATACTATATAACGTTATACGTTATATGGTAATACTATGTAACGATATGCGTTATTACGTAATAGTATATATCGTTATACGTTATAACGTAATACTATATAACGTTATACGTTATATGGTAATTCTATATAACGTTATACGTTATTACGCAATAGTATATATCGTTTTACCTTATATCGTAATGCTATATAACGTTAGACGTTATAACGTAACACTATATAACGTTATACGTTATATGGTAATAGTATATATCGCTATACGTTATAACGTAATACTATATAACGTTATACGTTATATGGTAATTCTATATAACGATATACGTTATTACGTAATAGTATATATCGTTTTACCTTATATGGTAATGCTATATAACGTTATACGTTATAACGTAACACTATATAACGTTATACGTTATATGGTAATACTATATAACGATATGCGTTATTACGTAATAGTATATATCGTTATACGTTATAACGTAATACTATATAACGTTATACGTTATATGGTAATTCTATGTAACGTTATACGTTATTACGCAATAGTATATATCGTTTTACGTCATAACGTAATACTATATAACGTTATACGTTATAACGTAACAATATATAACGTTATACGTTATATGGTAATACTATATAACGATATACGTTATTACGTAATAGTATATATCGTTATACGTTATAACGTAACACTATATAACGTTATACGTTATATGGTAAGTCTATATAACGTTATACGTTATTCCGTAATAGTATATATCGTTTTACGTTATATGGTAATACTATATAACGATATACGTTATTACGAAATAGTATATATCGTTATACGTTATAACGTAACACTATATAACGTTATACGTTATATTGTAATACTATATATCGTTATACGTTATGACGTAACAATATATAACGTTATACGTTATATGGTAATACTATATAACAATATACGGTATTACGAAATAGTATATATCGTTTTACGTTATATGGTAATGCTATATAACGATATACGTTATAAAGTAACACTATATAACGCAATACGTTGTATGGTAATACTATATAACAATATACGGTATTACGAAATAGTATATATCGTTTTACGTTATATGGTAATGCTATATAACGATATACGTTATAACGTAACACTATATAACGCTAGACGTTGTATGGTAACACTATATATCGTTATACGTTATAACGAAACAATATATGACGTTATACGTTATATGGTAATACTATATAACGATATACGTTATTACGTAATAGTATATATCGTTGTACGTTATAACGTTATACTATATAACGTTATACGTTATATGGTAATACTATGTAACGATATGCGTTATTACGTAATAGTATATATCGTTATACGTTATAACGTAATACTATATAACGTTATACGTTATATGGTAATTCTATATAACGTTATACGTTATTACGCAATAGTATATATCGTTTTACCTTATATCGTAATGCTATATAACGTTAGACGTTATAACGTAACACTATATAACGTTATACGTTATATGGTAATAGTATATATCGCTATACGTTATAACGTAATACTATATAACGTTATACGTTATATGGTTATTCTATATAACGATATACGTTATTACGTAATAGTATATATCGTTTTACCTTATATGGTAATGCTATATAACGTTATACGTTATAACGTAACACTATATAACGTTATACGTTATATGGTAATACTATGTAACGATATGCGTTATTACGTAATAGTATATATCGTTATACGTTATAACGTAATACTATATAACGTTATACGTTATATGGTAATTCTATATAACGTTATACGTTATTCCGTAATAGTATATATCGTTTTACGTTATATGGTAATACTATATAACGATATACGTTATTACGAAATAGTATATATCGTTATACGTTATAACGTAACACTATATAACGTTATACGTTATATTGTAATACTATATATCGTTATACGTTATGACGTAACAATATATAACGTTATACGTTATATGGTAATACTATATAACAATATACGGTATTACGAAATAGTATATATCGTTTTACGTTATATGGTAATGCTATATAACGATATACGTTATAAAGTAACACTATATAACGCAATACGTTGTATGGTAATACTATATAACAATATACGGTATTACGAAATAGTATATATCGTTTTACGTTATATGGTAATGCTATATAACGATATACGTTATAACGTAACACTATATAACGCTATACGTTGTATGGTAACACTATATATCGTTATACGTTATAACGAAACAATATATGACGTTATACGTTATATGGTAATACTATATAACGATATACGTTATTACGTAATAGTATATATCGTTATACGTTATAACGTAACACTATATAACGTTATACGTTATATGGTAATTCTATATAACGTTATACGTTATTCCGTAATAGTATATATCGTTTTACGTTATAACGTAATACTATATAACGTTATACGTTATAACGTAACAATATATAACGTTATACGTTATATGGTAATACTATATAACGATATACGTTATTACGTAATAGTATATATCGTTATACGTTATAACGTAACACTATATAACGTTATACGTTATATGGTAATTCTATATAACGTTATACGTTATTCCGTAATAGTATATATCGTTTTACGTTATATGGTAATGCTATATAACGTTATACGTTATATGGTAATAGTATATATCGCTATACGTTATAACGTAACAATATATAACGTTATACGTTATATGGTAATACTATATAACGATATACGTTATTACGAAATAGTATATATCGTTATACGTTATAACGTAACACTATATAACGTTATACGTTATATGGTAATACTATATATCGTTATACGTTATGACGTAACAATATATAACGTTATACGTTATATGGTAATACTATATAACAATATACGGTATTACGAAATAGTATATATCGTTTTACGTTATATGGTAATGCTATATAACGATATACGTTATAAAGTAACACTATATAACGCAATACGTTGTATGGTAATACTATATAACAATATACGGTATTACGAAATAGTATATATCGTTTTACGTTATATGGTAATGCTATATAACGATATACGTTATAACGTAACACTATATAACGCTATACGTTGTATGGTAACACTATATATCGTTATTCGTTATAACGAAACAATATATAACGTTATACGTTATATGGTAATACTATATAACGATATACGTTATTACGTAATAGTATATATCGTTGTACGTTATAACGTTATACTATATAACGTTATACGTTATATGGTAATACTATGTAACGATATGCGTTATTACGTAATAGTATATATCGTTATACGTTATAACGTAATACTATATAACGTTATACGTTATATGGTAATTCTATATAACGTTATACGTTATTACGCAATAGTATATATCGTTTTACCTTATATCGTAATGCTATATAACGTTAGACGTTATAACGTAACACTATATAACGTTATACGTTATATGGTAATAGTATATATCGCTATACGTTATAACGTAATACTATATAACGTTATACGTTATATGGTAATTCTATATAACGATATACGTTATTACGTAATAGTATATATCGTTTTACCTTATATGGTAATGCTATATAACGTTATACGTTATAACGTAACACTATATAACGTTATACGTTATATGGTAATACTATATAACGATATGCGTTATTACGTAATAGTATATATCGTTATACGTTATAACGTAATACTATATAACGTTATACGTTATATGGTAATTCTATGTAACGTTATACGTTATTACGCAATAGTATATATCGTTTTACGTCATAACGTAATACTATATAACGTTATACGTTATAACGTAACAATATATAACGTTATACGTTATATGGTAATACTATATAACGATATACGTTATTACGTAATAGTATATATCGTTATACGTTATAACGTAACACTATATAACGTTATACGTTATATGGTAAGTCTATATAACGTTATACGTTATTCCGTAATAGTATATATCGTTTTACGTTATATGGTAATACTATATAACGATATACGTTATTACGAAATAGTATATATCGTTATACGTTATAACGTAACACTATATAACGTTATACGTTATATTGTAATACTATATATCGTTATACGTTATGACGTAACAATATATAACGTTATACGTTATATGGTAATACTATATAACAATATACGGTATTACGAAATAGTATATATCGTTTTACGTTATATGGTAATGCTATATAACGATATACGTTATAAAGTAACACTATATAACGCAATACGTTGTATGGTAATACTATATAACAATATACGGTATTACGAAATAGTATATATCGTTTTACGTTATATGGTAATGCTATATAACGATATACGTTATAACGTAACACTATATAACGCTATACGTTGTATGGTAACACTATATATCGTTATACGTTATAACGAAACAATATATGACGTTATACGTTATATGGTAATACTATATAACGATATACGTTATTACGTAATAGTATATATCGTTGTACGTTATAACGTTATACTATATAACGTTATACGTTATATGGTAATACTATGTAACGATATGCGTTATTACGTAATAGTATATATCGTTATACGTTATAACGTAATACTATATAACGTTATACGTTATATGGTAATTCTATATAACGTTATACGTTATTACGCAATAGTATATATCGTTTTACCTTATATCGTAATGCTATATAACGTTAGACGTTATAACGTAACACTATATAACGTTATACGTTATATGGTAATAGTATATATCGCTATACGTTATAACGTAATACTATATAACGTTATACGTTATATGGTAATTCTATATAACGATATACGTTATTACGTAATAGTATATATCGTTTTACCTTATATGGTAATGCTATATAACGTTATACGTTATAACGTAACACTATATAACGTTATACGTTATATGGTAATACTATGTAACGATATGCGTTATTACGTAATAGTATATATCGTTATACGTTATAACGTAATACTATATAACGTTATACGTTATATGGTAATTCTATATAACGTTATACGTTATTCCGTAATAGTATATATCGTTTTACGTTATATGGTAATACTATATAACGATATACGTTATTACGAAATAGTATATATCGTTATACGTTATAACGTAACACTATATAACGTTATACGTTATATTGTAATACTATATATCGTTATACGTTATGACGTAACAATATATAACGTTATACGTTATATGGTAATACTATATAACAATATACGGTATTACGAAATAGTATATATCGTTTTACGTTATATGGTAATGCTATATAACGATATACGTTATAAAGTAACACTATATAACGCAATACGTTGTACGGTAATACTATATAACAATATACGGTATTACGAAATAGTATATATCGTTTTACGTTATATGGTAATGCTATATAACGATATACGTTATAACGTAACACTATATAACGCTATACGTTGTATGGTAACACTATATATCGTTATACGTTATAACGAAACAATATATGACGTTATACGTTATATGGTAATACTATATAACGATATACGTTATTACGTAATAGTATATATCGTTGTACGTTATAACGTTATACTATATAACGTTATACGTTATATGGTAATACTATGTAACGATATGCGTTATTACGTAATAGTATATATCGTTATACGTTATAACGTAATACTATATAACGTTATACGTTATATGGTAATTCTATATAACGTTATACGTTATTACGCAATAGTATATATCGTTTTACCTTATATCGTAATGCTATATAACGTTAGACGTTATAACGTAACACTATATAACGTTATACGTTATATGGTAATAGTATATATCGCTATACGTTATAACGTAATACTATATAACGTTATACGTTATATGGTAATTCTATATAACGATATACGTTATTACGTAATAGTATATATCGTTTTACCTTATATGGTAATGCTATATAACGTTATACGTTATAACGTAACACTATATAACGTTATACGTTATATGGTAATACTATGTAACGATATGCGTTATTACGTAATAGTATATATCGTTATACGTTATAACGTAATACTATATAACGTTATACGTTATATGGTAATTCTATATAACGTTATACGTTATTCCGTAATAGTATATATCGTTTTACGTTATATGGTAATACTATATAACGATATACGTTATTACGAAATAGTATATATCGTTATACGTTATAACGTAACACTATATAACGTTATACGTTATATTGTAATACTATATATCGTTATACGTTATGACGTAACAATATATAACGTTATACGTTATATGGTAATACTATATAACAATATACGGTATTACGAAATAGTATATATCGTTTTACGTTATATGGTAATGCTATATAACGATATACGTTATAAAGTAACACTATATAACGCAATACGTTGTATGGTAATACTGTATATCGTTATACGTTATAACGTAACAATATATATCGTTATACGTTATATGGTAATATTATATAACGATATGCGTTATTACGTAATAGTATATATCGTTGTACGTTATAACGTAATACTATATAACGTTATACGTTATATGGTAATTCTATATAACGTTATACGTTATTACGTAATAGTATATATCGTTTTACCTTATATCGTAATGCTATATAACGTTATACGTTATAACGTAACACTATATAACGTTATACGTTATATGGTAATAGTATATATCGCTATACGTTATAACGTAACACTATATAATGTTATACGTTATACGGTAATTCTATATAACGTTATACGTTATTCCGTAATTATATATATCGTTTTACGTTATATGGTAATGCTATATAACGTTATACGTTATAACGTAACACTATATAATGTTATACGTTATATGGTAATGCTATATAACGATATACGTTATTACGTAATAGTATATATCGTTATACGTTATTACGTAATAGTATATATCGTTATACGTTATAACGTAACAATATATAACGTTATACGTTATATGGAAATACTATATAACGATATACGTTATTACGTAATAGTATATATCGTTATACGTTATAACGTAACACTATATAACGTTATACGTTATATGGTAATAGTATATATCGCTATACGTTATAACGTAACACTATATAATGTTATACGTTATACGGTAATTCTATATAACGTTATACGTTATTACGTAATAGTATGTAATGTTATACTTTATATGGTAATACTATATAACGTTATACGATATAACGTATCACTATATAACGTTATACGTTCCATGGAAATACTATATAACAATATACGTTATTACGTAATAGTATATATCGTTTTACGTTATATGGTAATACTATATATCGTTATACGTTATTCCGTAATAGTATATACCGTTTTACGTTATATGGTAATGCTATATAACGTTATACGTTATATGGTAATAGTATATATCGCTATACGTTATAACGTAACAATATATAACGTTATACGTTATATGGTAATACTATATAACGATATACGTTATTACGTAATAGTATATATCGTTATACGTTATAACGTAGCACTATATAACGTTATACGATATATGGTAATACTATATAACGATATACGTCATTACGTAATAGTATATATCGTTATACGTTATAACGTAACACTATATAACGTTTTACGTTATATGGTAATTCTATATAACGTTATACGTTATTACGTAATAGTATATATCGTTTTACCTTATATCGTAATGCTATATAACGTTATACGTTATAACGTAACACTATATAACGTTATACGTTATATGGCAATAGTATATATCGCTATACGTTATAACGTAACAATATATAACGTTATACGTTATATGGTAATAGTATATATCGCTATACGTTATAACGTAACAATATATAACGTTATACGTTATATGGTAATACTATATAACGATATACGTTATTACGTAATAGTATATATCGTTTTACGTTATATGGTAATACTATATATCGTTATACGTTATAACGTAACAATATATAACGTTATACGTTATATGGTAATACTATATAACAACATACGGTATTACGAAATAGTATATATCGTTTTACGTTATATGGTAATGCTATATAACGATATACGTTATAACGTAACACTATATAACGCTATACGTTGTATGGTAATACTATATATCGTTATACGTTATAACGAAGCAATATATATAACGTTATACGTTCTATGGAAATACTATATAACAATATACGTTATTACGTAATAGTATATATCGTTTTACGTTATATGGTAATACTATATATCGTTATACGTTATAACGTAACAATATAAAACGTTATACGTTATATGGTAATACTATGTAACGATATGCGTTATTACGTAATAGTATATATCGTTATACGTTATAACGTAATACTATATAACGTTATACGTTATATGTTATTCTATATAACGTTATACGTTATTACGCAATAGTATATATCGTTTTACGTTATAACGTAATACTATATAACGTTATACGTTATAACGTAACAATATATAACGTTATACGTTATATGGTAATACTATATAACGATATACGTTATTACGTAATAGTATATATCGTTATACGTTATAACGTAACACTATATAACGTTATACGTTATATGGTAATTCTATATAACGTTATACGTTATTCCGTAATAGTATATATCGTTTTACGTTATATGGTAATGCTATATAACGTCATACGTTATATGGTAATAGTATATATCGCTATACGTTATAACGTAACAATATATAACGTTATACGTTATATGGTAATACTATATAACGATATACGTTATTACGACATAGTATATATCGTTATACGTTATAACGTAACACTATATAACGTTATACGTTATATGGTAATACTATATATCGTTATACGTTATGACGTAACAATATATAACGTTATACGTTATATGGTAATACTATATAACAATATACGGTATTACGAAATAGTATATATCGTTTTACGTTATATGGTAATGCTTTATAACGATATACGTTATAAAGTAACACTATATAACGCAATACGTTGTATGGTAATACTATATAACAATATACGGTATTACGAAATAGTATATATCGTTTTACGTTATATGGTAATGCTATATAACGATATACGTTATAACGTAACACTATATAACGCTATACGTTGTATGGTAACACTATATATCGTTATACGTTATAACGAAACAATATATAACGTTATACGTTATATGGTAATACTATATAACGATATACGTTATTACGTAATAGTATATATCGTTGTACGTTATAACGTTATACTATATAACGTTATACGTTATATGGTAATACTATGTAACGATATGCGTTATTACGTAATAGTATATATCGTTATACGTTATAACGTAATACTATATAACGTTATACGTTATATGGTAATTCTATATAACGTTATACGTTATTACGCAATAGTATATATCGTTTTACCTTATATCGTAATGCTATATAACGTTAGACGTTATAACGTAACACTATATAACGTTATACGTTATATGGTAATAGTATATATCGCTATACGTTATAACGTAATACTATATAACGTTATACGTTATATGGTAATTCTATATAACGATATACGTTATTACGTAATAGTATATATCGTTTTACCTTATATGGTAATGCTATATAACGTTATACGTTATAACGTAACACTATATAACGTTATACGTTATATGGTAATACTATGTAACGATATGCGTTATTACGTAATAGTATATATCGTTATACGTTATAACGTAATACTATATAACGTTATACGTTATATGGTAATTCTATGTAACGTTATACGTTATTACGCAATAGTATATATCGTTTTACGTCATAACGTAATACTATATAACGTTATACGTTATAACGTAACAATATATAACGTTATACGTTATATGGTAATACTATATAACGATATACGTTATTACGTAATAGTATATATCGTTATACGTTATAACGTAACACTATATAACGTTATACGTTATATGGTAATTCTATATAACGTTATACGTTATTCCGTAATAGTATATATCGTTTTACGTTATATGGTAATACTATATAACGATATACGTTATTACGAAATAGTATATATCGTTATACGTTACAACGTAACACTATATAACGTTATACGTTATATTGTAATACTATATATCGTTATACGTTATGACGTAACAATATATAACGTTATACGTTATATGGTAATACTATATAACAATATACGGTATTACGAAATAGTATATATCGTTTTACGTTATATGGTAATGCTATGTAACGATATACGTTATAAAGTAACACTATATAACGCAATACGTTGTATGGTAATACTGTATATCGTTATACGTTATAACGTAACAATATATATCGTTATACGTTATATGGTAATACTATATAACGATATGCGTTATTACGTAATAGTATATATCGTTGTACGTTATAACGTAATACTATATAACGTTATACGTTATATGGTAATTCTATATAACGTTATACGTTATTACGTAATAGTATATATCGTTTTACCTTATATCGTAATGCTATATAACGTTATACGTTATAACGTAACACTATATAACGTTATACGTTATATGGTAATAGTATATATCGCTATACGTTATAACGTAACACTATAGAATGTTATTCGTTATACGGTAATTCTATATAACGTTATACGTTATTCCGTAATAGTATATATCGTTTTACGTTATATGGTAATGCTATATAACGTTATACGTTATAACGTAACACTATATAATGTTATACGTTATATGGTAATGCTATATAACGATATACGTTATTACGTAATAGTATATATCGTTATACGTTATTACGTAATAGTATATATCGTTATACGTTATAACGTAACAATATATAACGTTATACGTTATATGGAAATACTATATAACGATATACGTTATTACGTAATAGTATATATCGTTATACGTTATAACGTAACACTGTATAACGTTATACGTTATATGGTAATACTATATAACGATATACGTTATTACGTAATAGTATATATCGTTATACGTTATTACGTAATAGTATGTAATGTTATACTTTATATGGTAATACTATACAACGTTATACGATATAACGTATCACTATATAACGTTATACGTTCTATGGAAATACTATATAACAATATACGTTATTACGTAATAGTATATATCGTTTTACGTTATATGGTAATACTATATATCGTTATACGTTATAACGTAACAATATAAAACGTTATACGTTATATGGAAATACTATATAACGATATACGTTATTACGTAATGGTATATATCGTTATACGTTATAACGTAACACTATATAACGTTATACGTTATATGGTAATTCTATATAACGTTATACGTTATTCCGTAATAGTATATACCGTTTTACGTTATATGGTAATGCTATATAACGTTATACGTTATATGGTAATAGTATATATCGCTATACGTTATAACGTAACAATATATAACGTTATACGTTATATGGTAATACTATATAACGATATACGTTATTACGTAATAGTATATATCGTTATACGTTATAACGTAACAATATATAACGTTATACGTTATATGGTAATACTATATAACAACATACGGTATTACGAAATAGTATATATCGTTTTACGTTATATGGTAATGCTATATAACGATATACGTTATAACGTAACACTATATAACGCTATACGTTGTATGGTAATACTATATATCGTTATACGTTATAACGAAACAATATATAACGTTATACGTTATATGGTAATACTATATAACGATATACGTTATTACGTAATAGTATATATTGTTATACGTTATAACGTAACACTATATAACGTTATACGTTATATGGTAATTCTATATAACATTATACGTTATTACGTAATAGTATATATCGTTTTACGTTATATGGTAATGCTATATAACGTTATACGTTTTTACGTAACAATATATAACGTTATACGTTATAACGTAACAATATATAACGTTATACGTTATATGGTAATACTATATATCGTTATACGTTATAACGTAACAATATATAACGTTATACGATATATGGTAATACTTTATAACGATATGCGTTATTACGTAATAGTATATATCGTTGTACGTTATAACGTTATACTATATAACGTTATACGTTATATAGTAATTCTATATAACGTTATACGTTATATAGTAATTCTATATAACGTTATACGTTATTACGTAATAGTATATATCGTTTTACCTTATATCGTAATGCTATATAACGTTATACGTTATAACGTAACACTATATAACGTTATACGTTATATGGTAATAGTATATATCGCTATACGTTATAACGTAATACTATATAACGTTATACGTTATATGGTAATTCTATATTACGATATACGTTATTACGTAACACTATATAACGCTATACGTTGTATGGTAATACTATATATCGTTATACGTTATAACGAAACAATATATAACGTTATACGTTATATGGTAACACTATATAACGATATACGTTATTACGTAATAGTATATATTGTTATACGTTGTAACGTAACACTATATAACGTTATACGTTATATGGTAATTCTATATAACATTATACGTTATTACGTAATAGTATATATCGTTTTACGTTATATGGTAATGCTATAGAACGTTATACGTTATAACGTAACAATATATAACGTTATACGTTATATGGTAATACTATATATCGTTATACGTTATAACGTAACAATATATAACGTTATACGATATATGGTAATACTATATAACGATATGGTGTTATTACGTAATAGTATATATCGTTGTACGTTATAACGTTATACTATATAACGTTATACGTTATATGGTAATTCTATATAACGTTATACGTTATTACGTAATAGTATATATCGTTTTACCTTATATCGTAATGCTATATAACGTTAGACGTTATAACGTAACACTATATAACGTTATACGTTATATGGTAATAGTATATATCGTTATACGTTATGACGTAACAATATATAACGTTATACGTTATATGGTAATACTATATAACGATATACGTTATTACGTAATAGTATATATCGTTATACGTTATAACGTTACACTATATAACGTTATACGTTATATGGTAATTCTATATAACGTTATACGTTATTCCGTAATAGTATATATCGTTTTACGTTATATGGTAATGCTATATAACGTTATACGTTATATGGTAATAGTATATATCGCTATACGTTATAACGTAACAATATATAACGTTATACGTTATATGGTAATACTATATAACGATATACGTTATTACGAAATAGTATATATCGTTATACGTTATAACGTAACACTATATAACGTTATACGTTATATGGTAATACTATATATCGTTATACGTTATGACGTAACAATATATAACGTTATACGTTATATGGTAATACTATATAACAATATACGATATTACGAAATAGTATATATCGTTTTACGTTATATGGTAATGCTATATAACGATATACGTTATAAAGTAACACTATATAACGCAATACGTTGTATGGTAATACTATATAACAATATACGGTATTACGAAATAGTATATATCGTTTTACGTTATATGATAATGCTATATAACGATATACGTTATAACGTAACACTATATAACGCTATACGTTGTATGGTAATACTATATATCGTTATACGTTATAACGAAACAATATATAACGTTATACGTTATATGGTAATACTATATAACGATATACGTTATTACGTAATAGTATATATTGTTATACGTTATAACGTAACACTATATAACGTTATACGTTATATGGTAATTCTATATAACATTGTACGTTATTAGGTAATAGTATATATCGTTTTACGTTATATGGAAATGCTATATAACGTTATACGTTATAACGTAACAATATATAACGTTATACGTTGTAAGGTAATACTATATATCGTTATACGTTATAACGTAACAATATATAACGTTATACGATATATGGTAATACTATATAACGATATACGTCATTACGTAATAGTATATATCGTTATACGTTATAACGTAACACTATATAACGTTTTACGTTATATGGTAATTCTATATAACGTTATACGTTATTACGTAATAGTATATATCGTTTTACCTTATATCGTAATGCTATATAACGTTATACGTTATAACGTAACACTATATAACGTTATACGTTATATGGTAATAGTATATATCGCTATACGTTATAACGTAACAATATATAACGTTATACGTTATATGGTAATGCTATATAACGATATACGTTATTACGTAATAGTATATATTGTTATACGTTATAACGTAACACTAGATAACGTTATACGTTATATGGTAATTCTATATAACATTATACGTTATTACGTAATAGTATATATCGTTTTACGTTATATGGTAATGCTATATAACGTTATACGTTTTTACGTAACAATATATAACGTTATACGTTATAACGTAACAATATATAACGTTATACGTTATATGGTAATACTATATATCGTTATACGTTATAACGTAACAATATATAACGTTATACGATATATGGTAATACTTTATAACGATATGCGTTATTACGTAATAGTATATATCGTTGTACGTTATAACGTTATACTATATAACGTTATACGTTATATAGTAATTCTATATAACGTTATGCGTTATATAGTAATTCTATATAACGTTATACGTTATTACGTAATAGTATATATCGTTTTACCTTATATCGTAATGCTATATAACGTTATACGTTATAACGTAACACTATATAACGTTATACGTTATATGGTAATAGTATATATCGCTATAAGTTATAACGTAATACTATATAACGTTATACGTTATATGGTAATTCTATATTACGATATACGTTATTACGTAAGAGTATATATCGTTTTACCTTATATGGTAATGCTATATATCGTTATACGTTATAACGTAACAATATATAACGTTATACGTTATATGGTAATACTATATAACAATATACGGTATTACGAAATAGTATATATCGTTTTACGTTATATGGTAATGCTATATAACGATATACGTTATAACGTAACACTATATAACGCTATACGTTGTATGGTAATACTATATATCGTTATACGTTATAACGAAACAATATATAACGTTATACGTTATATGGTAACACTATATAACGATATACGTTATTACGTAATAGTATATATTGTTATACGTTGTAACGTAACATTATATGACGTTATACGTTATATGGTAATTCTATATAACATTATACGTTATTACGTAATAGTATATATCGTTTTACGTTATATGGTAATGCTATATAACGTTATACGTTATAACGTAACAATATATAACGTTATACGTTATATGGTAATACTATATATCGTTATACGTTATAACGTAACAATATATAACGTTATACGATATATGGTAATACTATATAACGATATGGTGTTATTACGTAATAGTATATATCGTTGTACGTTATAACGTTATACTGTATAACGTTATACGTTATATGGTAATTCTATATAACGTTATACGTTATTACGTAATAGTATATATCGTTTTACGTTATATGGTAATACTATATAACGATATACGTTATTACGAAATAGTATATATCGTTATACGTTATAACGTAACACTATATAACGTTATACGTTATATTGTAATACTATATATCGTTATACGTTATGACGTAACAATATATAACGTTATACGTTATATGGTAATACTATATAACAATATACGGTATTACGAAATAGTATATATCGTTTTACGTTATATGGTAATGCTATATAACGATATACGTTATAAAGTAACACTATATAACGCAATACGTTGTATGGTAATACTATATAACAATATACGGTATTACGAAATAGTATATATCGTTTTACGTTATATGGTAATGCTATATAACGATATACGTTATAACGTAACACTATATAACGCTATACGTTGTATGGTAACACTATATATCGTTATACGTTATAACGAAACAATATATGACGTTATACGTTATATGGTAATACTATATAACGATATACGTTATTACGTAATAGTATATATCGTTATACGTTATAACGTAACACTATATAACGTTATACGTTATATGGTAATTCTATATAACGTTATACGTTATTCCGTAATAGTATATATCGTTTTACGTTATAACGTAATACTATATAACGTTATACGTTATAACGTAACAATATATAACGTTATACGTTATATGGTAATACTATATAACGATATACGTTATTACGTAATAGTATATATCGTTATACGTTATAACGTAACACTATATAACGTTATACGTTATATGGTAATTCTATATAACGTTATACGTTATTCCGTAATAGTATATATCGTTTTACGTTATATGGTAATGCTATATAACGTTATACGTTATATGGTAATAGTATATATCGCTATACGTTATAACGTAACAATATATAACGTTATACGTTATATGGTAATACTATATAACGATATACGTTATTACGAAATAGTATATATCGTTATACGTTATAACGTAACACTATATAACGTTATACGTTATATGGTAATACTATATATCGTTATACGTTATGACGTAACAATATATAACGTTATACGTTATATGGTAATACTATATAACAATATACGGTATTACGAAATAGTATATATCGTTTTACGTTATATGGTAATGCTATATAACGATATACGTTATAAAGTAACACTATATAACGCAATACGTTGTATGGTAATACTATATAACAATATACGGTATTACGAAATAGTATATATCGTTTTACGTTATATGGTAATGCTATATAACGATATACGTTATAACGTAACACTATATAACGCTATACGTTGTATGGTAACACTATATATCGTTATTCGTTATAACGAAACAATATATAACGTTATACGTTATATGGTAATACTATATAACGATATACGTTATTACGTAATAGTATATATCGTTGTACGTTATAACGTTATACTATATAACGTTATACGTTATATGGTAATACTATGTAACGATATGCGTTATTACGTAATAGTATATATCGTTATACGTTATAACGTAATACTATATAACGTTATACGTTATATGGTAATTCTATATAACGTTATACGTTATTACGCAATAGTATATATCGTTTTACCTTATATCGTAATGCTATATAACGTTAGACGTTATAACGTAACACTATATAACGTTATACGTTATATGGTAATAGTATATATCGCTATACGTTATAACGTAATACTATATAACGTTATACGTTATATGGTAATTCTATATAACGATATACGTTATTACGTAATAGTATATATCGTTTTACCTTATATGGTAATGCTATATAACGTTATACGTTATAACGTAACACTATATAACGTTATACGTTATATGGTAATACTATATAACGATATGCGTTATTACGTAATAGTATATATCGTTATACGTTATAACGTAATACTATATAACGTTATACGTTATATGGTAATTCTATGTAACGTTATACGTTATTACGCAATAGTATATATCGTTTTACGTCATAACGTAATACTATATAACGTTATACGTTATAACGTAACAATATATAACGTTATACGTTATATGGTAATACTATATAACGATATACGTTATTACGTAATAGTATATATCGTTATACGTTATAACGTAACACTATATAACGTTATACGTTATATGGTAAGTCTATATAACGTTATACGTTATTCCGTAATAGTATATATCGTTTTACGTTATATGGTAATACTATATAACGATATACGTTATTACGAAATAGTATATATCGTTATACGTTATAACGTAACACTATATAACGTTATACGTTATATTGTAATACTATATATCGTTATACGTTATGACGTAACAATATATAACGTTATACGTTATATGGTAATACTATATAACAATATACGGTATTACGAAATAGTATATATCGTTTTACGTTATATGGTAATGCTATATAACGATATACGTTATAAAGTAACACTATATAACGCAATACGTTGTATGGTAATACTATATAACAATATACGGTATTACGAAATAGTATATATCGTTTTACGTTATATGGTAATGCTATATAACGATATACGTTATAACGTAACACTATATAACGCTATACGTTGTATGGTAACACTATATATCGTTATACGTTATAACGAAACAATATATGACGTTATACGTTATATGGTAATACTATATAACGATATACGTTATTACGTAATAGTATATATCGTTGTACGTTATAACGTTATACTATATAACGTTATACGTTATATGGTAATACTATGTAACGATATGCGTTATTACGTAATAGTATATATCGTTATACGTTATAACGTAATACTATATAACGTTATACGTTATATGGTAATTCTATATAACGTTATACGTTATTACGCAATAGTATATATCGTTTTACCTTATATCGTAATGCTATATAACGTTAGACGTTATAACGTAACACTATATAACGTTATACGTTATATGGTAATAGTATATATCGCTATACGTTATAACGTAATACTATATAACGTTATACGTTATATGGTAATTCTATATAACGATATACGTTATTACGTAATAGTATATATCGTTTTACCTTATATGGTAATGCTATATAACGTTATACGTTATAACGTAACACTATATAACGTTATACGTTATATGGTAATACTATGTAACGATATGCGTTATTACGTAATAGTATATATCGTTATACGTTATAACGTAATACTATATAACGTTATACGTTATATGGTAATTCTATATAACGTTATACGTTATTCCGTAATAGTATATATCGTTTTACGTTATATGGTAATACTATATAACGATATACGTTATTACGAAATAGTATATATCGTTATACGTTATAACGTAACACTATATAACGTTATACGTTATATTGTAATACTATATATCGTTATACGTTATGACGTAACAATATATAACGTTATACGTTATATGGTAATACTATATAACAATATACGGTATTACGAAATAGTATATATCGTTTTACGTTATATGGTAATGCTATATAACGATATACGTTATAAAGTAACACTATATAACGCAATACGTTGTACGGTAATACTATATAACAATATACGGTATTACGAAATAGTATATATCGTTTTACGTTATATGGTAATGCTATATAACGATATACGTTATAACGTAACACTATATAACGCTATACGTTGTATGGTAACACTATATATCGTTATACGTTATAACGAAACAATATATGACGTTATACGTTATATGGTAATACTATATAACGATATACGTTATTACGTAATAGTATATATCGTTGTACGTTATAACGTTATACTATATAACGTTATACGTTATATGGTAATACTATGTAACGATATGCGTTATTACGTAATAGTATATATCGTTATACGTTATAACGTAATACTATATAACGTTATACGTTATATGGTAATTCTATATAACGTTATACGTTATTACGCAATAGTATATATCGTTTTACCTTATATCGTAATGCTATATAACGTTAGACGTTATAACGTAACACTATATAACGTTATACGTTATATGGTAATAGTATATATCGCTATACGTTATAACGTAATACTATATAACGTTATACGTTATATGGTAATTCTATATAACGATATACGTTATTACGTAATAGTATATATCGTTTTACCTTATATGGTAATGCTATATAACGTTATACGTTATAACGTAACACTATATAACGTTATACGTTATATGGTAATACTATGTAACGATATGCGTTATTACGTAATAGTATATATCGTTATACGTTATAACGTAATACTATATAACGTTATACGTTATATGGTAATTCTATATAACGTTATACGTTATTCCGTAATAGTATATATCGTTTTACGTTATATGGTAATACTATATAACGATATACGTTATTACGAAATAGTATATATCGTTATACGTTATAACGTAACACTATATAACGTTATACGTTATATTGTAATACTATATATCGTTATACGTTATGACGTAACAATATATAACGTTATACGTTATATGGTAATACTATATAACAATATACGGTATTACGAAATAGTATATATCGTTTTACGTTATATGGTAATGCTATATAACGATATACGTTATAAAGTAACACTATATAACGCAATACGTTGTATGGTAATACTGTATATCGTTATACGTTATAACGTAACAATATATATCGTTATACGTTATATGGTAATATTATATAACGATATGCGTTATTACGTAATAGTATATATCGTTGTACGTTATAACGTAATACTATATAACGTTATACGTTATATGGTAATTCTATATAACGTTATACGTTATTACGTAATAGTATATATCGTTTTACCTTATATCGTAATGCTATATAACGTTATACGTTATAACGTAACACTATATAACGTTATACGTTATATGGTAATAGTATATATCGCTATACGTTATAACGTAACACTATATAATGTTATACGTTATACGGTAATTCTATATAACGTTATACGTTATTCCGTAATTATATATATCGTTTTACGTTATATGGTAATGCTATATAACGTTATACGTTATAACGTAACACTATATAATGTTATACGTTATATGGTAATGCTATATAACGATATACGTTATTACGTAATAGTATATATCGTTATACGTTATTACGTAATAGTATATATCGTTATACGTTATAACGTAACAATATATAACGTTATACGTTATATGGAAATACTATATAACGATATACGTTATTACGTAATAGTATATATCGTTATACGTTATAACGTAACACTATATAACGTTATACGTTATATGGTAATAGTATATATCGCTATACGTTATAACGTAACACTATATAATGTTATACGTTATACGGTAATTCTATATAACGTTATACGTTATTACGTAATAGTATGTAATGTTATACTTTATATGGTAATACTATATAACGTTATACGATATAACGTATCACTATATAACGTTATACGTTCCATGGAAATACTATATAACAATATACGTTATTACGTAATAGTATATATCGTTTTACGTTATATGGTAATACTATATATCGTTATACGTTATTCCGTAATAGTATATACCGTTTTACGTTATATGGTAATGCTATATAACGTTATACGTTATATGGTAATAGTATATATCGCTATACGTTATAACGTAACAATATATAACGTTATACGTTATATGGTAATACTATATAACGATATACGTTATTACGTAATAGTATATATCGTTATACGTTATAACGTAGCACTATATAACGTTATACGATATATGGTAATACTATATAACGATATACGTCATTACGTAATAGTATATATCGTTATACGTTATAACGTAACACTATATAACGTTTTACGTTATATGGTAATTCTATATAACGTTATACGTTATTACGTAATAGTATATATCGTTTTACCTTATATCGTAATGCTATATAACGTTATACGTTATAACGTAACACTATATAACGTTATACGTTATATGGCAATAGTATATATCGCTATACGTTATAACGTAACAATATATAACGTTATACGTTATATGGTAATAGTATATATCGCTATACGTTATAACGTAACAATATATAACGTTATACGTTATATGGTAATACTATATAACGATATACGTTATTACGTAATAGTATATATCGTTTTACGTTATATGGTAATACTATATATCGTTATACGTTATAACGTAACAATATATAACGTTATACGTTATATGGTAATACTATATAACAACATACGGTATTACGAAATAGTATATATCGTTTTACGTTATATGGTAATGCTGTATAACGATATACGTTATAACGTAACACTATATAACGCTATACGTTGTATGGTAATACTATATATCGTTATACGTTATAACGAAACAATATATATAACGTTATACGTTCTATGGAAATACTATATAACAATATACGTTATTACGTAATAGTATATATCGTTTTACGTTATATGGTAATACTATATATCGTTATACGTTATAACGTAACAATATAAAACGTTATACGTTATATGGTAATACTATGTAACGATATGCGTTATTACGTAATAGTATATATCGTTATACGTTATAACGTAATACTATATAACGTTATACGTTATATGTTATTCTATATAACGTTATACGTTATTACGCAATAGTATATATCGTTTTACGTTATAACGTAATACTATATAACGTTATACGTTATAACGTAACAATATATAACGTTATACGTTATATGGTAATACTATATAACGATATACGTTATTACGTAATAGTATATATCGTTATACGTTATAACGTAACACTATATAACGTTATACGTTATATGGTAATTCTATATAACGTTATACGTTATTCCGTAATAGTATATATCGTTTTACGTTATATGGTAATGCTATATAACGTCATACGTTATATGGTAATAGTATATATCGCTATACGTTATAACGTAACAATATATAACGTTATACGTTATATGGTAATACTATATAACGATATACGTTATTACGACATAGTATATATCGTTATACGTTATAACGTAACACTATATAACGTTATACGTTATATGGTAATACTATATATCGTTATACGTTATGACGTAACAATATATAACGTTATACGTTATATGGTAATACTATATAACAATATACGGTATTACGAAATAGTATATATCGTTTTACGTTATATGGTAATGCTTTATAACGATATACGTTATAAAGTA
The DNA here is from genome assembly GCF_024516045.1 of Bombus affinis. Classification (NCBI taxonomy): domain Eukaryota; kingdom Metazoa; phylum Arthropoda; class Insecta; order Hymenoptera; family Apidae; genus Bombus; species Bombus affinis. The sequence continues at coordinate 53,190 of NW_026108930.1, read as the reverse complement.
ACACTATATAACGCAATACGTTGTATGGTAATACTATATAACAATATACGGTATTACGAAATAGTATATATCGTTTTACGTTATATGGTAATGCTATATAACGATATACGCTATAACGTAACACTATATAACGCTATACGTTGTATGGTAACACTATATATCGTTATACGTTATAACGAAACAATATATAACGTTATACGTTATATGGTAATACTATATAACGATATACGTTATTACGTAATAGTATATATCGTTGTACGTTATAACGTTATACTATATAACGTTATACGTTATATGGTAATACTATGTAACGATATGCGTTATTACGTAATAGTATATATCGTTATACGTTATAACGTAATACTATATAACGTTATACGTTATATGGTAATTCTATATAACGTTATACGTTATTACGCAATAGTATATATCGTTTTACCTTATATCGTAATGCTATATAACGTTAGACGTTATAACGTAACACTATATAACGTTATACGTTATATGGTAATAGTATATATCGCTATACGTTATAACGTAATACTATATAACGTTATACGTTATATGGTAATTCTATATAACGATATACGTTATTACGTAATAGTATATATCGTTTTACCTTATATGGTAATGCTATATAACGTTATACGTTATAACGTAACACTATATAACGTTATACGTTATATGGTAATACTATGTAACGATATGCGTTATTACGTAATAGTATATATCGTTATACGTTATAACGTAATACTATATAACGTTATACGTTATATGGTAATTCTATGTAACGTTATACGTTATTACGCAATAGTATATATCGTTTTACGTCATAACGTAATACTATATAACGTTATACGTTATAACGTAACAATATATAACGTTATACGTTATATGGTAATACTATATAACGATATACGTTATTACGTAATAGTATATATCGTTATACGTTATAACGTAACACTATATAACGTTATACGTTATATGGTAATTCTATATAACGTTATACGTTATTCCGTAATAGTATATATCGTTTTACGTTATATGGTAATACTATATAACGATATACGTTATTACGAAATAGTATATATCGTTATACGTTACAACGTAACACTATATAACGTTATACGTTATATTGTAATACTATATATCGTTATACGTTATGACGTAACAATATATAACGTTATACGTTATATGGTAATACTATATAACAATATACGGTATTACGAAATAGTATATATCGTTTTACGTTATATGGTAATGCTATGTAACGATATACGTTATAAAGTAACACTATATAACGCAATACGTTGTATGGTAATACTGTATATCGTTATACGTTATAACGTAACAATATATATCGTTATACGTTATATGGTAATACTATATAACGATATGCGTTATTACGTAATAGTATATATCGTTGTACGTTATAACGTAATACTATATAACGTTATACGTTATATGGTAATTCTATATAACGTTATACGTTATTACGTAATAGTATATATCGTTTTACCTTATATCGTAATGCTATATAACGTTATACGTTATAACGTAACACTATATAACGTTATACGTTATATGGTAATAGTATATATCGCTATACGTTATAACGTAACACTATAGAATGTTATTCGTTATACGGTAATTCTATATAACGTTATACGTTATTCCGTAATAGTATATATCGTTTTACGTTATATGGTAATGCTATATAACGTTATACGTTATAACGTAACACTATATAATGTTATACGTTATATGGTAATGCTATATAACGATATACGTTATTACGTAATAGTATATATCGTTATACGTTATTACGTAATAGTATATATCGTTATACGTTATAACGTAACAATATATAACGTTATACGTTATATGGAAATACTATATAACGATATACGTTATTACGTAATAGTATATATCGTTATACGTTATAACGTAACACTGTATAACGTTATACGTTATATGGTAATACTATATAACGATATACGTTATTACGTAATAGTATATATCGTTATACGTTATTACGTAATAGTATGTAATGTTATACTTTATATGGTAATACTATACAACGTTATACGATATAACGTATCACTATATAAACGTTATACGTTCTATGGAAATACTATATAACAATATACGTTATTACGTAATAGTATATATCGTTTTACGTTATATGGTAATACTATATATCGTTATACGTTATAACGTAACAATATAAAACGTTATACGTTATATGGAAATACTATATAACGATATACGTTATTACGTAATGGTATATATCGTTATACGTTATAACGTAACACTATATAACGTTATACGTTATATGGTAATTCTATATAACGTTATACGTTATTCCGTAATAGTATATACCGTTTTACGTTATATGGTAATGCTATATAACGTTATACGTTATATGGTAATAGTATATATCGCTATACGTTATAACGTAACAATATATAACGTTATACGTTATATGGTAATACTATATAACGATATACGTTATTACGTAATAGTATATATCGTTATACGTTATAACGTAACAATATATAACGTTATACGTTATATGGTAATACTATATAACAACATACGGTATTACGAAATAGTATATATCGTTTTACGTTATATGGTAATGCTATATAACGATATACGTTATAACGTAACACTATATAACGCTATACGTTGTATGGTAATACTATATATCGTTATACGTTATAACGAAACAATATATAACGTTATACGTTATATGGTAATACTATATAACGATATACGTTATTACGTAATAGTATATATTGTTATACGTTATAACGTAACACTATATAACGTTATACGTTATATGGTAATTCTATATAACATTATACGTTATTACGTAATAGTATATATCGTTTTACGTTATATGGTAATGCTATATAACGTTATACGTTTTTACGTAACAATATATAACGTTATACGTTATAACGTAACAATATATAACGTTATACGTTATATGGTAATACTATATATCGTTATACGTTATAACGTAACAATATATAACGTTATACGATATATGGTAATACTTTATAACGATATGCGTTATTACGTAATAGTATATATCGTTGTACGTTATAACGTTATACTATATAGCGTTATACGTTATATAGTAATTCTATATAACGTTATACGTTATATAGTAATTCTATATAACGTTATACGTTATTACGTAATAGTATATATCGTTTTACCTTATATCGTAATGCTATATAACGTTATACGTTATAACGTAACACTATATAACGTTATACGTTATATGGTAATAGTATATATCGCTATACGTTATAACGTAATACTATATAACGTTATACGTTATATGGTAATTCTATATTACGATATACGTTATTACGTAACACTATATAACGCTATACGTTGTATGGTAATACTATATATCGTTATACGTTATAACGAAACAATATATAACGTTATACGTTATATGGTAACACTATATAACGATATACGTTATTACGTAATAGTATATATTGTTATACGTTGTAACGTAACACTATATAACGTTATACGTTATATGGTAATTCTATATAACATTATACGTTATTACGTAATAGTATATATCGTTTTACGTTATATGGTAATGCTATAGAACGTTATACGTTATAACGTAACAATATATAACGTTATACGTTATATGGTAATACTATATATCGTTATACGTTATAACGTAACAATATATAACGTTATACGATATATGGTAATACTATATAACGATATGGTGTTATTACGTAATAGTATATATCGTTGTACGTTATAACGTTATACTATATAACGTTATACGTTATATGGTAATTCTATATAACGTTATACGTTATTACGTAATAGTATATATCGTTTTACCTTATATCGTAATGCTATATAACGTTAGACGTTATAACGTAACACTATATAACGTTATACGTTATATGGTAATAGTATATATCGTTATACGTTATGACGTAACAATATATAACGTTATACGTTATATGGTAATACTATATAACGATATACGTTATTACGTAATAGTATATATCGTTATACGTTATAACGTTACACTATATAACGTTATACGTTATATGGTAATTCTATATAACGTTATACGTTATTCCGTAATAGTATATATCGTTTTACGTTATATGGTAATGCTATATAACGTTATACGTTATATGGTAATAGTATATATCGCTATACGTTATAACGTAACAATATATAACGTTATACGTTATATGGTAATACTATATAACGATATACGTTATTACGAAATAGTATATATCGTTATACGTTATAACGTAACACTATATAACGTTATACGTTATATGGTAATACTATATATCGTTATACGTTATGACGTAACAATATATAACGTTATACGTTATATGGTAATACTATATAACAATATACGATATTACGAAATAGTATATATCGTTTTACGTTATATGGTAATGCTATATAACGATATACGTTATAAAGTAACACTATATAACGCAATACGTTGTATGGTAATACTATATAACAATATACGGTATTACGAAATAGTATATATCGTTTTACGTTATATGATAATGCTATATAACGATATACGTTATAACGTAACACTATATAACGCTATACGTTGTATGGTAATACTATATATCGTTATACGTTATAACGAAACAATATATAACGTTATACGTTATATGGTAATACTATATAACGATATACGTTATTACGTAATAGTATATATTGTTATACGTTATAACGTAACACTATATAACGTTATACGTTATATGGTAATTCTATATAACATTGTACGTTATTAGGTAATAGTATATATCGTTTTACGTTATATGGAAATGCTATATAACGTTATACGTTATAACGTAACAATATATAACGTTATACGTTGTAAGGTAATACTATATATCGTTATACGTTATAACGTAACAATATATAACGTTATACGATATATGGTAATACTATATAACGATATACGTCATTACGTAATAGTATATATCGTTATACGTTATAACGTAACACTATATAACGTTTTACGTTATATGGTAATTCTATATAACGTTATACGTTATTACGTAATAGTATATATCGTTTTACCTTATATCGTAATGCTATATAACGTTATACGTTATAACGTAACACTATATAACGTTATACGTTATATGGTAATAGTATATATCGCTATACGTTATAACGTAACAATATATAACGTTATACGTTATATGGTAATACTTTATAACGATATGCGTTATTACGTAATAGTATATATCGTTGTACGTTATAACGTTATACTATATAACGTTATACGTTATATAGTAATTCTATATAACGTTATGCGTTATATAGTAATTCTATATAACGTTATACGTTATTACGTAATAGTATATATCGTTTTACCTTATATCGTAATGCTATATAACGTTATACGTTATAACGTAACACTATATAACGTTATACGTTATATGGTAATAGTATATATCGCTATAAGTTATAACGTAATACTATATAACGTTATACGTTATATGGTAATTCTATATTACGATATACGTTATTACGTAAGAGTATATATCGTTTTACCTTATATGGTAATGCTATATATCGTTATACGTTATAACGTAACAATATATAACGTTATACGTTATATGGTAATACTATATAACAATATACGGTATTACGAAATAGTATATATCGTTTTACGTTATATGGTAATGCTATATAACGATATACGTTATAACGTAACACTATATAACGCTATACGTTGTATGGTAATACTATATATCGTTATACGTTATAACGAAACAATATATAACGTTATACGTTATATGGTAACACTATATAACGATATACGTTATTACGTAATAGTATATATTGTTATACGTTGTAACGTAACATTATATGACGTTATACGTTATATGGTAATTCTATATAACATTATACGTTATTACGTAATAGTATATATCGTTTTACGTTATATGGTAATGCTATATAACGTTATACGTTATAACGTAACAATATATAACGTTATACGTTATATGGTAATACTATATATCGTTATACGTTATAACGTAACAATATATAACGTTATACGATATATGGTAATACTATATAACGATATGGTGTTATTACGTAATAGTATATATCGTTGTACGTTATAACGTTATACTGTATAACGTTATACGTTATATGGTAATTCTATATAACGTTATACGTTATTACGTAATAGTATATATCGTTTTGCCTTATATCGTAATGCTATATAACGTTAGACGTTATAACGTAACACTATATAACGTTATACGTTATATGGTAATAGTATATATCGCTATACGTTATAACGTAATACTATATAACGTTATACGTTATATGGTAATTCTATATAACGATATACGTTATTACGTAATAGTATATATCGTTTTACCTTATATGGTAATGCTATCTAACGTTATACGTTATAACGTAACACTATATAACGTTATACGTTATATGGTAATTCTATATAACATTATACGTTATTTGTAATAGTATATATCGTTATACGTTATAACGTCACTATATAACGTTATACGTTATATGGTAATACTATATATCGTTATACGTTATGACGTAACAATATATAACGTTATACGTTATATGGTAATACTATATAACGATATACGCTATTACGTAATAGTATATATCGTTATACGTTATAACGTAACACTATATAACGTTATACGTTATATGGTAATTCTATATAACGTTATACGTTATTCCGTAATAGTATATATCGTTTTACGTTATATGGTAATGCTATATAACGTTATACGTTATATGGTAATAGTATATATCGCTAAACGTTATAACGTAACAATATATAACGTTATACGTTATATGGTAATACTATATAACGATATACGTTATTACGAAATAGTATATATCGTTATATGTTATAACGTAACACTATATAACGTTATACGTTATATGGTAATACTATATATCGTTATACGTTATGACGTAACAATATATAACGTTATACGTTATATGGTAATACTATATAACAATATACGATATTACGAAATAGTATATATCGTTTTACGTTATATGGTAATGCTATATAACGATATACGTTATAAAGTAACACTATATAACGCAATACGTTGTATGGTAATACTATATAACAATATACGGTATTACGAAATAGTATATATCGTTTTACGTTATATGGTAATGCTATATAACGATATACGTTATAACGTAACACTATATAACGCTATACGTTGTATGGTAATACTATATACCGTCATACGTTATAACGAAACAATATATAACGTTATACGTTATATGGTAATACTATATAACGATATACGTTATTACGTAATAGTATATATTGTTATACGTTATAACGTAACACTATATAACGTTATACGTTATATGGTAATTCTATATAACATTGTACGTTATTAGGTAATAGTATATATCGTTTTACGTTATATGGAAATGCTATATAACGTTATACGTTATAACGTAACAATATATAACGTTATACGTTGTATGGTAATACTATATATCGTTATACGTTATAACGTAACAATATATAACGTTATACGATATATGGTAGTACTATATAACGATATGGTGTTATTACGTAATAGTATATATCGTTGTACGTTATAACGTTATACTATATAACGTTATACGTTATATGGTAATTCTATATAACGTTATACGTTATTACGTAATAGTATATATCGTTTTACCTTATATCGTAATGCTATATAACGTTAGACGTTATAACGTAACACTATATAACGTTATACGTTATATGGTAATAGTATACATCGCTATACGTTATAAAGTAACACTATATAACGTTATACGTTATATGGTAATTCTATATAACGATATACGTTATTACGTAATAGTATATATCGTTTTACCTTATATGGTAATGCTATATAACGTTATACGTTATAACGTAACACTATATAACGTTATACGTTATATGGTAATTCTATATAACATTATACGTTATTCGTAATAGTATATATCGTTATACGTTATAACGTAACACTATATAACGTTATACGTTATATGGTAATACTATATAACGATATACGTTATTACGAAATAGTATATATCGTTATACGTTATAACGTAACACTATATAACGTTATACGTTATATGGTAATACTATATATCGTTATACGTTATGACGTAACAATATATAACGTTATACGTTATATGGTAATACTATATAACGATATACGTTATTACGTAATAGTATATATCGTTATACGTTATAACGTAACACTATATAACGTTATACGTTATATGGTAATTCTATATAACGTTATACGTTATTCCGTAATAGTATATATCGTTTTACGTTATATGGTAATGCTATATAACGTTATACGTTATATGGTAATAGTATATATCGCTATACGTTATAACGTAACAATATATAACGTTATACGTTATATGGTAATACTATATAACGATATACGTTATTACGAAATAGTATATATCGTTATACGTTATAACGTAACACTATATAACGTTATACGTTATATGGTAATACTATATATCGTTATACGTTATGACGTAACAATATATAACGTTATACGTTATATGGTAATACTATATAACAATATACGATATTACGAAATAGTATATATCGTTTTACGTTATATGGTAATGCTATATAACGATATACGTTATAAAGTAACACTATATAACGCAATACGTTGTATGGTAATACTATATAACAATATACGGTATTACGAAATAGTATATATCGTTTTACGTTATATGGTAATGCTATATAACGATATACGTTATAACGTAACACTATATAACGCTATACGTTGTATGGTAATACTATATATCGTTATACGTTATAACGAAACAATATATAACGTTATACGTTATATGGTAATACTATATAACGATATACGTTATTACGTAATAGTATATATTGTTATACGTTATAACGTAACACTATATAACGTTATACGTTATATGGTAATTCTATATAACATTATACGTTATTACGTAATAGTATATATCGTTTTACGTTATATGGAAATGCTATATAACGTTATACGTTATAACGTAACAATATATAACGTTATACGTTGTATGGTAATACTATATATCGTTATACGTTATTCCGTAATAGTATATATCGTTTTACGTTATATGGTAATGCTATATAACGTTATACGTTATAACGTAACACTATATAATGTTATACGTTATATGGTAATGCTATATAACGATATACGTTATTACGTAATAGTATATATCGTTATACGTTATAACGTAACACTGTATAACGTTATACGTTATATGGTAATACTATATAACGATATACGTTTTTACGTAATAGTATATATCGTTATACGTTATTACGTAATAGTATGTAATGTTATACTTTATATGGTAATACTATATAACGTTATACGATATAACGTATCACTATATAACGTTATACGTTCTATGGAAATACTATATAACAATATACGTTATTACGTAATAGTATATATCGTTTTACGTTATATGGTAATACTATATATCGTTATACGTTATAACGTAACAATATAAAACGTTATACGTTATATGGAAATACTATATAACGATATACGTTATTACGTAATGGTATATATCGTTATACGTTATAACGTAACACTATATAACGTTATACGTTATATGGTAATTCTATATAACGTTATACGTTATTCCGTAATAGTATATACCGTTTTACGTTATATGGTAATGCTATATAACGTTATACGTTATATGGTAATAGTATATATCGCTATACGTTATAACGTAACAATATATAACGTTATACGTTATATGGTAATACTATATAACGATATACGTTATTACGTAATAGTATATATCGTTATACGTTATAACGTAACAATATATAACGTTATACGTTATATGGTAATACTATATAACAACATACGGTATTACGAAATAGTATATATCGTTTTACGTTATATGGTAATGCTATATAACGATATACGTTATAACGTAACACTATATAACGCTATACGTTGTATGGTAATACTATATATCGTTATACGTTATAACGAAACAATATATAACGTTATACGTTATATGGTAATACTATATAACGATATACGTTATTACGTAATAGTATATATTGTTATACGTTATAACGTAACACTATATAACGTTATACGTTATATGGTAATTCTATATAACATTATACGTTATTACGTAATAGTATATATCGTTTTACGTTATATGGTAATGCTATATAACGTTATACGTTTTTACGTAACAATATATAACGTTATACGTTATAACGTAACAATATATAACGTTATACGTTATATGGTAATACTATATATCGTTATACGTTATAACGTAACAATATATAACGTTATACGATATATGGTAATACTTTATAACGATATGCGTTATTACGTAATAGTATATATCGTTGTACGTTATAACGTTATACTATATAACGTTATACGTTATATAGTAATTCTATATAACGTTATACGTTATATAGTAATTCTATATAACGTTATACGTTATTACGTAATAGTATATATCGTTTTACCTTATATCGTAATGCTATATAACGTTATACGTTATATGGTAATAGTATACATCGCTATACGTTATAAAGTAACACTATATAACGTTATACGTTATATGGTAATTCTATATAACGATATACGTTATTACGTAATAGTATATATCGTTTTACCTTATATGGTAATGCTATATAACGTTATACGTTATAACGTAACACTATATAACGTTATACGTTATATGGTAATTCTATATAACATTATACGTTATTCGTAATAGTATATATCGTTATACGTTATAACGTAACACTATATAACGTTATACGTTATATGGTAATACTATATAACGATATACGTTATTACGAAATAGTATATATCGTTATACGTTATAACGTAACACTATATAACGTTATACGTTATATGGTAATACTATATATCGTTATACGTTATGACGTAACAATATATAACGTTATACGTTATATGGTAATACTATATAACGATATACGTTATTACGTAATAGTATATATCGTTATACGTTATAACGTAACACTATATAACGTTATACGTTATTCCGTAATAGTATATATCGTTTTACGTTATATGGTAATGCTATATAACGTTATACGTTATATGGTAATAGTATATATCGCTATACGTTATAACGTAACAATATATAACGTTATACGTTATATGGTAATACTATATAACGATATACGTTATTACGAAATAGTATATATCGTTATACGTTATAACGTAACACTATATAACGTTATACGTTATATGGTAATACTATATATCGTTATACGTTATGACGTAACAATATATAACGTTATACGTTATATGGTAATACTATATAACAATATACGATATTACGAAATAGTATATATCGTTTTACGTTATATGGTAATGCTATATAACGATATACGTTATAAAGTAACACTATATAACGCAATACGTTGTATGGTAATACTATATAACAATATACGGTATTACGAAATAGTATATATCGTTTTACGTTATATGGTAATGCTATATAACGATATACGTTATAACGTAACACTATATAACGCTATACGTTGTATGGTAATACTATATATCGTTATACGTTATAACGAAACAATATATAACGTTATACGTTATATGGTAATACTATATAACGATATACGTTATTACGTAATAGTATATATTGTTATACGTTATAACGTAACACTATATAACGTTATACGTTATATGGTAATTCTATATAACATTATACGTTATTACGTAATAGTATATATCGTTTTACGTTATATGGAAATGCTATATAACGTTATACGTTATAACGTAACAATATATAACGTTATACGTTGTATGGTAATACTATATATCGTTATACGTTATAACGTAACAATATATAACGTTATACGATATATGGTAATACTATATAACGATATACGTCATTACGTAATAGTATATATCGTTATACGTTATAACGTAACACTATATAACGTTTTACGTTATATGGTAATTCTATATAACGTTATACGTTATTACGTAATAGTATATATCGTTTTACCTTATGTCGTAATGCTATATAACGTTAGACGTTATAACGTAACACTATATAACGTTATACGTTATATGGTAATGGTATATATCGCTATACGTTATAACGTAATACTATATAACGCTATACGTTATGTGGTAATTCTATATAACGTTATACGTTATATGGTAATAGTATATATCGCTATACGTTATAACGTAACAATATATAACGTTATACGCTATATGGTAATACTATATAACGATATACGTTATTACGAAATAGTATATATCGTTATACGTTATAACGTAACACTATATAACGTTATACGTTATATGGTAATACTATATATCGTTATACGTTATGACGTAACAATATATAACGTTATACGTTATATGGTAATACTATATATCGTTATACGTTATAACGTAACAATATATAACGTTATACGATATATGGTAATACTATATAACGATATGCGTTATTACGTATTAGTATATATCGTTGTACGTTATAACGTTATACTATATAACGTTATACGTTATATGGTAATTCTATATAACGTTATACGTTATTACGTAATAGTATATATCGTTTTACCTTATATCGTAATGCTATATAACGTTAGACGTTATAACGTAACACTATATAACGTTATACGTTATATGGTAATAGTATATATCGCTATACGTTATAACGTAATACTATATAACGTTATACGTTATATGGTAATTCTATATAACGATATACGTTATTACGTAATAGTATATATCGTTTTACCTTATATGGTAATGCTATATAACGTTATACGTTATAACGTAACACTATATAACGTTATACGTTATATGGTAATACTATGTAACGATATGCGTTATTACGTAATAGTATATATCGTTATACGTTATAACGTAATACTATATAACGTTATACGTTATATGGTAATTCTATATAACGTTATACGTTATTCCGTAATAGTCTATATCGTTTTACGTTATATGGTAATGCTATATAACGTTATACGTTATATGGTAATAGTATATATCGCTATACGTTATAACGTAACAATATATAACGTTATACGCTATATGGTAATACTATATAACGATATACGTTATTACGAAATAGTATATATCGTTATACGTTATAACGTAACACTATATAACGTTATACGTTATATGGTAATACTATATATAGTTATACGTTATAACGTAACAATATATAACGTTATACGTTACATGGTAATACTATATAACGATATGCGTTATTACGTAATAGTATATATCTTTGTACGTTATAACGTTATACTATATAACGTTATACGTTATATGGTAATTCTATATAACGTTATACGTTATTACGAAATAGTATATATCGTTATACGTTATAACGTAACACTATATAACGTTATACGTTATATGGTAATACTATATATCGTTATACGTTATAACGTAACACTATATAACGTTATACGTTATATGGTAATTCTATATAACGTTATACGTTATTACGTAATAGTATATATCGTTTTACGTTATATGGTAATGCTATATAACGTTGTACGTTATAACGTAATACTATATAACGTTATACGTTATATGGTAATTCTATATAACGTTATACGTTATTACGTAATAGTATATATCGTTTTACCTTATATCGTAATGCTATATAACGTTATACGTTATAACGTAACACTATATAACGTTATACGTTATATGGTAATAGTATATATCGCTATACGTTATATGGTAATTCTATATAACGTTATACGTTATTCCGTAATAGTATATATCGTTTTACGTTATATGGTATTGCTATATAACGTTATACGTTATATGGTAATAGTATATATCGCTATACGTTATAACGTAACAATATATAACGTTATACGCTATATGGTAATACTATATAACGATATACGTTATTACGAAATAGTATATATCGTTATACGTTATAACGTAACACTATATAACGTTATACGTTATATGGTAAAACTATATATCGTTATACGTTATGACGTAACAATATATAACGTTATACGTTATATGGTAATACTATATAACAATATACGGTATTACGAAATAGTATATATCGTTTTACGTTATATGGTAATGCTATATAACGATATACGTTATAAAGTAACACTATATAACGCAATACGTTGTATGGTAATACTGTATAACGTTATACGTTATAACGTAACAATATATATCGTTATACGTTATATGGTAATACTATATAACGATATACGTTATTACGTAATAGTATATATCGTTATACGTTATAACGTAACACTATGTAACGTTATACGTTATATGGTAATTCTATATAACGTTATACGTTATTACGTAATAGTATATATCGTTTTACGTTATATGGTAATGCTATATAACGTTGTACGTTATAACGTAACAATATATAACGTTATACGTTATATGCTAATTCTATATAACGTTATACGTTATTACGTAATAGTATATATCGTTTTACCTTATATCGTAATTCTATATAACGTTATACGTTATTCCGTAATAGTATATACCGTTTTACGTTATATGGTAATGCTATATAACGTTATACGTTATATGGTAATAGTATATATCGCTATACGTTATAACGTAACAATATATAACGTTATACGCTATATGGTAATACTATATAACGATATACGTTATTACGAAATAGTATATATCGTTATACGTTATAACGTAACACTATATAACGTTATACGTTATATGGTAATACTATATATCGTTATACGTTATGACGTAACAATATATAACGTTATACGTTATATGGTAATACTATATATCGTTATACGTTATAACGTAACAATATATAACGTTATACGATATATGGTAATACTATATAACGATATGCGTTATTACGTATTAGTATATATCGTTGTACGTTATAACGTTATACTATATAACGTTATACGTTATATGGTAATTCTATATAACGTTATACGTTATTACGTAATAGTATATATCGTTTTACCTTATATCGTAATGCTATATAACGTTAGACGTTATAACGTAACACTATATAACGTTATACGTTATATGGTAATAGTATATATCGCTATACGTTATAACGTAATACTATATAACGTTATACGTTATATGGTAATTCTATATAACGATATACGTTATTACGTAATAGTATATATCGTTTTACCTTATATGGTAATGCTATATAACGTTATACGTTATAACGTAACACTATATAACGTTATACGTTATATGGTAATACTATGTAACGATATGCGTTATTACGTAATAGTATATATCGTTATACGTTATAACGTAATACTATATAACGTTATACGTTATATGGTAATTCTATATAACGTTATACGTTATTCCGTAATAGTCTATATCGTTTTACGTTATATGGTAATGCTATATAACGTTATACGTTATATGGTAATAGTATATATCGCTATACGTTATAACGTAACAATATATAACGTTATACGCTATATGGTAATACTATATAACGATATACGTTATTACGAAATAGTATATATCGTTATACGTTATAACGTAACACTATATAACGTTATACGTTATATGGTAATACTATATATAGTTATACGTTATAACGTAACAATATATAACGTTATACGTTACATGGTAATACTATATAACGATATGCGTTATTACGTAATAGTATATATCTTTGTACGTTATAACGTTATACTATATAACGTTATACGTTATATGGTAATTCTATATAACGTTATACGTTATTACGAAATAGTATATATCGTTATACGTTATAACGTAACACTATATAACGTTATACGTTATATGGTAATACTATATATCGTTATACGTTATAACGTAACACTATATAACGTTATACGTTATATGGTAATTCTATATAACGTTATACGTTATTACGTAATAGTATATATCGTTTTACGTTATATGGTAATGCTATATAACGTTGTACGTTATAACGTAATACTATATAACGTTATACGTTATATGGTAATTCTATATAACGTTATACGTTATTACGTAATAGTATATATCGTTTTACCTTATATCGTAATGCTATATAACGTTATACGTTATAACGTAACACTATATAACGTTATACGTTATATGGTAATAGTATATATCGCTATACGTTATATGGTAATTCTATATAACGTTATACGTTATTCCGTAATAGTATATATCGTTTTACGTTATATGGTATTGCTATATAACGTTATACGTTATATGGTAATAGTATATATCGCTATACGTTATAACGTAACAATATATAACGTTATACGCTATATGGTAATACTATATAACGATATACGTTATTACGAAATAGTATATATCGTTATACGTTATAACGTAACACTATATAACGTTATACGTTATATCGTAATACTATATATCGTTATACGTTATGACGTAACAATATATAACGTTATACGTTATATGGTAATAGTATATATCGCTATACGTTATAACGTAACAATATATAACGTTATACGCTATATGGTAATACTATATAACGATATACGTTATTACGAAATAGTATATATCGTTATACGTTATAACGTAACACTATATAACGTTATACGTTATATGGTAAAACTATATATCGTTATACGTTATGACGTAACAATATATAACGTTATACGTTATATGGTAATACTATATAACAATATACGGTATTACGAAATAGTATATATCGTTTTACGTTATATGGTAATGCTATATAACGATATACGTTATAAAGTAACACTATATAACGCAATACGTTGTATGGTAATACTGTATAACGTTATACGTTATAACGTAACAATATATATCGTTATACGTTATATGGTAATACTATATAACGATATACGTTATTACGTAATAGTATATATCGTTATACGTTATAACGTAACACTATGTAACGTTATACGTTATATGGTAATTCTATATAACGTTATACGTTATTACGTAATAGTATATATCGTTTTACGTTATATGGTAATGCTATATAACGTTGTACGTTATAACGTAACAATATATAACGTTATACGTTATATGGTAATTCTATATAACGTTATACGTTATTACGTAATAGTATATATCGTTTTACCTTATATCGTAATTCTATATAACGTTATACGTTATTCCGTAATAGTATATACCGTTTTACGTTATATGGTAATGCTATATAACGTTATACGTTATATGGTAATAGTATATATCGCTATACGTTATAACGTAACAATATATAACGTTATACGTTATATGGAAATACTATATAACGATATACGTTATTACGTAATAGTATATATCGTTATACGTTATAACGTAACACTATATAACGTTATACGTTATATGGTAATACTATATAACGATATACGTTATTACGTAATAGTATATATCGTTATACGTTATTACGTAATAGTACGTAATGTTATACTTTATATGGTAATACTATATAACGTTATACGATATAACGTACCACTATATAACGTTATACGTTATATGGAAATACTATATAACAATATACGTTATTACGTAATAGTATATATCGTTATACGTTATACGGTAATACTATATATCGTTATACGTTATAACGTAACAATATATAACGTTATACGTTATATGGAAATACTATATAACGATATACGTTATTACGTAATGGTATATATCGTTATACGTTATAACGTAACACTATATAACGTTATACGTTATACGGTAATACTATATATCGTTATACGTTATAACGTAACAATATATAACGTTATACGTTATATGGTAATACTATATAACGATATACGTTATTACGTAATAGCATATATCGTTATACGTTATAACGTAACACTATATAACGTTATACGTTATATGGTAATTCTATATAACGTTATACGTTATTCCGTAATAGTATATACCGTTTTACGTTATATGGTAATGCTATATAACGTTATACGTTATATGGTAATAGTATATATCGCTATACGTTATAACGTAACAATATATAACGTTATACGTTATATGGTAATACTATATAACGATATACGTTATTACGTAATAGTATATATCGTTATACGTTATAACGTAACACTATATAACGTTATACGTTATATGGTAATACTATATAACGATATACGTCATTACGTAATAGTATATATCGTTATACGTTATAACGTAACACTATATAACGTTTTACGTTATATGGTAATTCTATATAACGTTATACGTTATTACGTAATAGTATATATCGTTTTACCTTATGTCGTAATGCTATATAACGTTAGACGTTATAACGTAACACTATATAACGTTATACGTTATATGGTAATAGTATATATCGCTATACGTTATAACGTAATACTATATAACGTTATACGTTATGTGGTAATTCTATATAACGTTATACGTTATTCCGTAATAGTATATATCGTTTTACGTTATATGGTATTGCTATATAACGTTATACGTTATATGGTAATAGTATATATCGCTATACGTTATAACGTAACAATATATAACGTTATACGCTATATGGTAATACTATATAACGATATACGTTATTACGAAATAGTATATATCGTTATACGTTATAACGTAACACTATATAACGTTATACGTTATATGGTAATACTATATATCGTTATACGTTATGACGTAACAATATATAACGTTATACGTTATATGGTAATACTATATATCGTTATACGTTATAACGTAACAATATATAACGTTATACGATATATGGTAATACTATATAACGATATGCGTTATTACGTATTAGTATATATCGTTGTACGTTATAACGTTATACTATATAACGTTATACGTTATATGGTAATTCTATATAACGTTATACGTTATTACGTAATAGTATATATCGTTTTACCTTATATCGTAATGCTATATAACGTTAGACGTTATAACGTAACACTATATAACGTTATACGTTATATGGTAATAGTATATATCGCTATACGTTATAACGTAATACTATATAACGTTATACGTTATATGGTAATTCTATATAACGATATACGTTATTACGTAATAGTATATATCGTTTTACCTTATATGGTAATGCTATATAACGTTATACGTTATAACGTAACACTATATAACGTTATACGTTATATGGTAATACTATGTAACGATATGCGTTATTACGTAATAGTATATATCGTTATACGTTATAACGTAATACTATATAACGTTATACGTTATATGGTAATTCTATATAACGTTATACGTTATTACGCAATAGTATATATCGTTTTACGTTATAACGTAATACTATATAACGTTATACGTTAGAACGTAACAATATATAACGTTATACGTTATATGGTAATACTATATAACGATATACGTTATTACGTAATAGTATATATCGTTATACGATATATCGTAACACTATATAACGTTATACGTTATATGGTAATTCTATATAACGTTATACGTTATTCCGTAATAGTCTATATCGTTTTACGTTATATGGTAATGCTATATAACGTTATACGTTATATGGTAATAGTATATATCGCTATACGTTATAACGTAACAATATATAACGTTATACGCTATATGGTAATACTATATAACGATATAAGTTATTACGAAATAGTATATATCGTTATACGTTATAACGTAACACTATATAACGTTATACGTTATATGGTAATACTATATATAGTTATACGTTATAACGTAACAATATATAACGTTATACGTTACATGGTAATACTATATAACGATATGCGTTATTACGTAATAGTATATATCTTTGTACGTTATAACGTTATACTATATAACGTTATACGTTATATGGTAATTCTATATAACGTTATACGTTATTACGAAATAGTATATATCGTTATACGTTATAACGTAACACTATATAACGTTATACGTTATATGGTAATACTATATATCGTTATACGTTATAACGTAACACTATATAACGTTATACGTTATATGGTAATTCTATATAACGTTATACGTTATTACGTAATAGTATATATCGTTTTACGTTATATGGTAATGCTATATAACGTTGTACGTTATAACGTAATACTATATAACGTTATACGTTATATGGTAATTCTATATAACGTTATACGTTATTACGTAATAGTATATATCGTTTTACCTTATATCGTAATGCTATATAACGTTATACGTTATAACGTAACACTATATAACGTTATACGTTATATGGTAATAGTATATATCGCTATACGTTATATGGTAATTCTATATAACGTTATACGTTATTCCGTAATAGTATATATCGTTTTACGTTATATGGTATTGCTATATAACGTTATACGTTATATGGTAATAGTATATATCGCTATACGTTATAACGTAACAATATATAACGTTATACGCTATATGGTAATACTATATAACGATATACGTTATTACGAAATAGTATATATCGTTATACGTTATAACGTAACACTATATAACGTTATACGTTATATGGTAATACTATATATCGTTATACGTTATGACGTAACAATATATAACGTTATACGTTATATGGTAATAGTATATATCGCTATACGTTATAACGTAACAATATATAACGTTATACGCTATATGGTAATACTATATAACGATATACGTTATTACGAAATAGTATATATCGTTATACGTTATAACGTAACACTATATAACGTTATACGTTATATGGTAAAACTATATATCGTTATACGTTATGACGTAACAATATATAACGTTATACGTTATATGGTAATACTATATAACAATATACGGTATTACGTAATAGTATATATCGTTTTACGTTATATGGTAATGCTATATAACGTTGTACGTTATAACGTAACAATATATAACGTTATACGTTATATGGTAATACTATATATCGTTATACGTTATAACGTAACAATATATAGCGTTATACGTTACATGGTAATACTATATAACGATATGCGTTATTACGTAATAGTATATATCGTTGTACGTTATAACGTAATACTACATAACGTTATACGTTATATGGTAATTCTATATAACGTTATACGTTATTACGTAATAGTATATATCGTTTTACCTTATATCGTAATTCTATATAACGTTATACGTTATTCCGTAATAGTATATACCGTTTTACGTTATATGGTAATGCTATATAACGTTATACGTTATATGGTAATAGTATATATCGCTATACGTTATAACGTAACAATATATAACGTTATACGTTATATGGAAATACTATATAACGATATACGTTATTACGTAATAGTATATATCGTTATACGTTATAACGTAACACTATATAACGTTATACGTTATATGGTAATACTATATAACGATATACGTTATTACGTAATAGTATATATCGTTATACGTTATTACGTAATAGTACGTAATGTTATACTTTATATGGTAATACTATATAACGTTATACGATATAACGTACCACTATATAACGTTATACGTTATATGGAAATACTATATAACAATATACGTTATTACGTAATAGTATATATCGTTATACGTTATACGGTAATACTATATATCGTTATACGTTATAACGTAACAATATATAACCTTATACGTTATATGGTAATACTATATAACGATATACGTTATTACGTAATGGTATATATCGTTATACGTTATAACGTAACACTATATAACGTTATACGTTATATGGTAATTCTATATAACGTTATACGTTATTCCGTAATAGTATATACCGTTTTACGTTATATGGTAATGCTATATAACGTTACACGTTATATGGTAATAGTATATATCGCTATACGTTATAACGTAACAATATATAACGTTATACGTTATATGGTAATACTATATAACGATATACGTTATTACGTAATAGTATATATCGTTATACGTTATAACGTAACACTATATAACGTTATACGTTATATGGTAATACTATATAACGATATACGTCATTACGTAATAGTATATATCGTTATACGTTATAACGTAACACTATATAACGTTTTACGTTATATGGTAATTCTATATAACGTTATACGTTATTACGTAATAGTATATATCGTTTTACCTTATGTCGTAATGCTATATAACGTTAGACGTTATAACGTAACACTATATAACGTTATACGTTATATGGTAATAGTATATATCGCTATACGTTATAACGTAATACTATATAACGTTATACGTTATGTGGTAATTCTATATAACGTTATACGTTATTCCGTAATAGTATATATCGTTTTACGTTATATGGTATTGCTATATAACGTTATACGTTATATGGTAATAGTATATATCGTTTTACGTTATATGGTATTGCTATATAACGTTATACGTTATATGGTAATAGTATATATCGCTATACGTTATAACGTAACAATATATAACGTTATACGCTATATGGTAATACTATATAACGATATACGTTATTACGAAATAGTATATATCGTTATACGTTATAACGTAACACTATATAACGTTATACGTTATATGGTAATACTATATATCGTTACACGTTATGACGTAACAATATATAACGTTATACGTTATATGGTAATACTATATATCGTTATACGTTATAACGTAACAATATATAACGTTATACGATATATGGTAATACTATATAACGATATGCGTTATTACGTATTAGTATATATCGTTGTACGTTATAACGTTATACTATATAACGTTATACGTTATATGGTAATTCTATATAACGTTATACGTTATTACGTAATAGTATATATCGTTTTACCTTATATCGTAATGCTATATAACGTTAGACGTTATAACGTAACACTATATAACGTTATACGTTATATGGTAATAGTATATATCGCTATACGTTATAACGTAATACTATATAACGTTATACGTTATATGGTAATTCTATATAACGATATACGTTATTACGTAATAGTATATATCGTTTTACCTTATATGGTAATGCTATATAACGTTATACGTTATAACGTAACACTATATAACGTTATACGTTATATGGTAATACTATGTAACGATATGCGTTATTACGTAATAGTATATATCGTTATACGTTATAACGTAATACTATATAACGTTATACGTTATATGGTAATTCTATATAACGTTATACGTTATTACGCAATAGTATATATCGTTTTACGTTATAACGTAATACTATATAACGTTATACGTTAGAACGTAACAATATATAACGTTATACGTTATGTGGTAATTCTATATAACGTTATACGTTATTCCGTAATAGTCTATATCGTTTTACGTTATATGGTAATGCTATATAACGTTATACGTTATATGGTAATAGTATATATAGCTATACGTTATAACGTAACAATATATAACGTTATACGCTATATGGTAATACTATATAACGATATACGTTATTACGAAATAGTATATATCGTTATACGTTATAACGTAACACTATATAACGTTATACGTTATATGGTAATACTATATATAGTTATACGTTATAACGTAACAATATATAACGTTATACGTTACATGGTAATACTATATAACGATATGCGTTATTACGTAATAGTATATATCTTTGTACGTTATAACGTTATACTATATAACGTTATACGTTATATGGTAATTCTATATAACGTTATACGTTATTACGTAATAGTATATATCGTTTTACGTTATATGGTAATGCTATATAACGTTGTACGTTATAACGTAATACTATATAACGTTATACGTTATATGGTAATTCTATATAACGTTATACGTTATTACGTAATAGTATATATCGTTTTACCTTATATCGTAATGCTATATAACGTTATACGTTATAACGTAACACTATATAACGTTATACGTTATATGGTAATAATATATATCGCTATACGTTATATGGTAATTCTATATAACGTTATACGTTATTCCGTAATAGTATATATCGTTTTACGTTATATGGTATTGCTATATAACGTTATACGTTATGTGGTAATAGTATATATCGCTATACGTTATAACGTAACAATATATAACGTTATACGCTATATGGTAATACTATATAACGATATACGTTATTACGAAATAGTATATATCGTTATACGTTATAACGTAACACTATATAACGTTATACGTTATATGGTAATACTATATATCGTTATACGTTATGACGTAACAATATATAACGTTATACGTTATATGGTAATACTATATATCGTTATACGTTATAACGTAACAATATATAACGTTATACGATATATGGTAATACTATATAACGATATGCGTTATTACGTATTAGTATATATCGTTGTATGTTATAACGTTATACTACATTACGTTATACGTTATATGGTAATTCTATATAACGTTATACGTTATAACGTAACAATATATAACGTTATACGTTATATGGTAATACTATATAACGATATACGTTATTACGTAATAGTATATATCGTTATACGTTATAACGTAACACTATATAACGTTATACGTTATATGGTAATTCTATATAACGTTATACGTTATTCCGTAATAGTCTATATCGTTTTACGTTATATGGTAATGCTATATAACGTTATACGTTATATGGTAATAGTATATATCGCTATACGTTATAACGTAACAATATATAACGTTATACGCTATATGGTAATACCATATAACGATATACGTTATTACGAAATAGTATATATCGTTATACGTTATTACGTAACACTATATAACGTTATACGTTATATGGTAATACTATATATCGTTATACGTTATGACGTAACAATATATAACGTTATACGTTATATGGTAATACTATATAACAATATACGGTATTACGAAATAGTATATATCGTTTTACGTTATATGGTAATGCTATATAACGATATACGTTATAAAGTAACACTATATAACGCAATACGTTGTATGGTAATACTGTATAACGTTATACGTTATAACGTAACAATATATATCGTTATACGTTATATGGTAATACTATATAACGATATACGTTATTACGTAATAGTATATATCGTTATACGTTATAACGTAACACTATATAACGTTATACGTTATATGGTAATTCTATATAACGTTATACGTTATTACGTAATAGTATATATCGTTTTACGTTATATGGTAATGCTATATGACGTTGTACGTTATAACGTAACAATATATAACGTTATACGTTATATGGTAATACTATATATCGTTATACGTTATAACGTAACAATGTATAACGTTATACGTTACATGGTAATACTATATAACGATATGCGTTATTACGTAATAGTATATATCGTTGTACGTTATAACGTAATACTATATAACGTTATACGTTATATGGTAATTCTATATAACGATATACGTCATTACGTAATAGTATATATCGTTATACGTTATAACGTAACACTATATAACGTTTTACGTTATATGGTAATTCTATATAACGTTATACGTTATTACGTAATAGTATATATCGTTTTACCTTATGTTGTAATGCTATATAACGTTAGACGTTATAACGTAACACTATATAACGTTATACGTTATATGGTAATAGTATATATCGCTATACGTTATAACGTAATACTATATAACGTTATACGTTATGTGGTAATTCTATATAACGTTATACGTTATTCCGTAATAGTATATATCGTTTTACGTTATATGGTATTGCTATATAACGTTATACGTTATATGGTAATAGTATATATCGCTATACGTTATAACGTAACAATATATAACGTTATACGCTATATGGTAATACTATATAACGATATACGTTATTACGAAATAGTATATATCGTTATACGTTATAGCGTAACACTATATAACGTTATACGTTATATGGTAATACTATATATCGTTATACGTTATGACGTAACAATATATAACGTTATACGTTATATGGTAATACTATATATCGTTATACGTTATAACGTAACAATATATAACGTTATACGATATATGGTAATACTATATAACGATATGCGTTATTACGTATTAGTATATATCGTTGTACGTTATAACGTTATACTATATAACGTTATACGTTATATGGTAATTCTATATAACGTTATACGTTATTACGTAATAGTATATATCGTTTTACCTTATATCGTAATGCTATATAACGTTAGACGTTATAACGTAACACTATATAACGTTATACGTTATATGGTAATAGTATATATCGCTATACGTTATAACGTAATACTATATAACGTTATACGTTATATGGTAATTCTATATAACGATATACGTTATTACGTAATAGTATATATCGTTTTACCTTATATGGTAATGCTATATAACGTTATACGTTATAACGTAACACTATATAACGTTATACGTTATATGGTAATACTATGTAACGATATGCGTTATTACGTAATAGTATATATCGTTATACGTTATAACGTAATACTATATAACGTTATACGTTATATGGTAATTCTATATAACGTTATACGTTATTACGCAATAGTATATATCGTTTTACGTTATAACGTAATACTATATAACGTTATACGTTAGAACGTAACAATATATAACGTTATACGTTATATGGTAATACTATATAACGATAGACGTTATTACGTAATAGTATATATCGTTATACGATATATCGTAACACTATATAACGTTATACGTTATATGGTAATTCTATATAACGTTATACGTTATTCCGTAATAGTATATATCGTTTTACGTTATATGGTAATGCTATATAACGTTATACGTTATATGGTAATAGTATATATCGCTATACGTTATAACGTAACAATATATAACGTTATACGCTATATGGTAATACTATATAACGATATACGTTATTACGAAATAGTATATATCGTTATACGTTATAACGTAACACTATATAACGTTATACGTTATATGGTAATACTATATATAGTTATGCGTTATAACGTAACAATATATAACGTTATACGTTACATGGTAATACTATATAACGATATGCGTTATTACGTAATAGTATATATCTTTGTACGTTATAACGTTATACTATATAACGTTATACGTTATATGGTAATTCTATATAACGTTATACGTTATTACGAAATAGTATATATCGTTATACGTTATAACGTAACACTATATAACGTTATACGTTATATGGTAATACTATATATCGTTATACGTTATAACGTAACACTATATAACGTTATACGTTATATGGTAATTCTATATAACGTTATACGTTATTACGTAATAGTATATATCGTTTTACGTTATATGGTAATGCTATATAACGTTGTACGTTATAACGTAATACTATATAACGTTATACGTTATATGGTAATTCTATATAACGTTATACGTTATTACGTAATAGTATATATCGTTTTACCTTATATCGTAATGCTATATAACGTTATACGTTATAACGTAACACTATATAACGTTATACGTTATATGGTAATAGTATATATCGCTATACGTTATATGGTAATTCTATATAACGTTATACGTTATTCCGTAATAGTATATATCGTTTTACGTTATATGGTATTGCTATATAACGTTATACGTTATATGGTAATAGTATATATCGCTATACGTTATAACGTAACAATATATAACGTTATACGCTATATGGTAATACTATATAACGATATACGTTATTACGAAATAGTATATATCGTTATACGTTATAACGTAACAATATATAACGTTATACGTTATATGGTAATACTATATATCGTTATACGTTATAACGTAACAATATATAACGTTATACGATATATGGTAATACTATATAACGATATGCGTTATTACGTAATAGTATATATCGTTGTACGTTATAACGTTATACTATATAACGTTATACGTTATATGGTAATTCTATATAACGATATACGTTATTACGTAATAGTATATATCGTTATACGTTATTACGTAATAGTATGTAATGTTATACTTTATATGGTAATACTATATAACGTTATACGATATAACGTATCACTATATAACGTTATACGTTATATGGAAATACTATATAACAATATACGTTATTACGTAATAGTATATATCGTTTTTCGTTATATGGTAATACTATATATCGTTATACGTTATAACGTAACAATATAAAACGTTATACGTTATATGGAAATACTATATAACGATATACGTTACTACGTAATGGTATATATCGTTATACGTTATAACGTAACACTATATAACGTTATACGTTATACGGTAATACTATATATCGTTATACGTTATAACGTAACAATATACAACGTTATACGTTATATGGTAATACTACATAACGATATACGTTATTACGTAATAGTATATATCGTTATACGTTATAACGTAGCACTATATAACGTTATACGTTATATGGTAATTCTATATAACGTTATACGTTATTCCGTAATAGTATATACCGTTTTACGTTATATGGTAATGCTATATAACGTTATACGTTATATGGTAATAGTATATATCGCTATACGTTATAACGTAACAATATATAACGTTATACGTTATATGGTAATACTATGTAACGATATACGTTATTACGTAATAGTATATATCGTTATACGTTATAACGTAACACTATATAACGTTATACGTTATATGGTAATACTATATAACGATATACGTCATTACGTAATAGTATATATCGTTATACGTTATAACGTAACACTATATAACGTTTTACGTTATATGGTAATTCTATATAACGTTATACGTTATTACGTAATAGTATATATCGTTTTACCTTATATCGTAATGCTATATAACGTTAGACGTTATAACGTAACACTATATAACGTTATACGTTATATGGTAATAGTATATATCGCTATACGTTATAACGTAATACTATCTAACGTTGTACGTTATATGGTAATTCTATATAACGATATACGTTATTACGTAATAGTATATATCGTTTTACCTTATATGGTAATGCTATATAACGTTATACGTTATAACGTAACACTATATAACGTTATACGTTATATGGTAATACTATGTAACGATATGCGTTATTACGTAATAGTATATATCGTTATACGTTATAACGTAATACTATATAACGTTATACATTATATGGTAATTCTATATAACGTTATACGTTATTACGCAATAGTATATATCGTTTTACGTTATAACGTAATACTATATAACGTTATACGTTAAAACGTAACAATATATAACGTTATACGTTATATGGTAATACTATATAACGATATACGTTATTACGTATTAGTATATATCGTTATACGTTATAACGTAACACTATATAACGTTATACGTTATATGGTAATTCTATATAACGTTATACGTTATTCCGTAATAGTATATATCGTTTTACGTTATATGGTAATGCTATATAACGTTATACGTTATATGGTAATAGTATATATCGCTATACGTTATAACGTAACAATATATAACGTTATACGTTATATGGTAATACTATATAACGATATACGTTATTACGAAATAGTATATATCGTTATACGTTATAACGTAACACTATATAACGTTATACGTTATATGGTAATACTATATATCGTTATACGTTATGACGTAACAATATATAACGTTATACGTTATATGGTAATACTATATAACAATATACGGTATTACGAAATAGTATATATCGTTTTACGTTATATGGTAATGCTATATAACGATATACGTTATAAAGTAACACTATATAACGCAATACGTTGTATGGTAATACTGTATATCGTTATACGTTATAACGTAACAATATATATCGTTATACGTTATATGGTAATACTATATAACGATATACGTTATTACGTAATAGTATATATCGTTATACGTTATAACGTAACACTATATAACGTTATACGTTATATGGTAATTCTATATAACGTTATACGTTATTACGTAATAGTATATATCGTTTTACGTTATATGGTAATGCTGTATAACGTTGTACGTTATAACGTAACAATATATAACGTTATACGTTATATGGTAATACTATATATCGTTATACGTTATAACGTAACAATATATAACGTTATACGTTACATGGTAATACTATATAACGATATGCGTTATTACGTAATAGTATATATCGTTGTACGTTATAACGTAATACTATCTAACGTTGTACGTTATATGGTAATTCTATATAACGATATACGTTATTACGTAATAGTATATATCGTTTTACCTTATATGGTAATGCTATATAACGTTATACGTTATAACGTAACACTATATAACGTTATACGTTATATGGTAATACTATGTAACGATATGCGTTATTACGTAATAGTATATATCGTTATACGTTATAACGTAATACTATATAACGTTATACATTATATGGTAATTCTATATAACGTTATACGTTATTACGCAATAGTATATATCGTTTTACGTTATAACGTAATACTATATAACGTTATACGTTAAAACGTAACAATATATAACGTTATACGTTATATGGTAATACTATATAACGATATACGTTATTACGTATTAGTATATATCGTTATACGTTATAACGTAACACTATATAACGTTATACGTTATATGGTAATTCTATATAACGTTATACGTTATTCCGTAATAGTATATATCGTTTTACGTTATATGGTAATGCTATATAACGTTATACGTTATATGGTAATAGTATATATCGCTATACGTTATAACGTAACAATATATAACGTTATACGTTATATGGTAATACTATATAACGATATACGTTATTACGAAATAGTATATATCGTTATACGTTATAACGTAACACTATATAACGTTATACGTTATATGGTAATACTATATATCGTTATACGTTATGACGTAACAATATATAACGTTATACGTTATATGGTAATACTATATAACAATATACGGTATTACGAAATAGTATATATCGTTTTACGTTATATGGTAATGCTATATAACGATATACGTTATAAAGTAACACTATATAACGCAATACGTTGTATGGTAATACTGTATATCGTTATACGTTATAACGTAACAATATATATCGTTATACGTTATATGGTAATACTATATAACGATATACGTTATTACGTAATAGTATATATCGTTATACGTTATAACGTAACACTATATAACGTTATACGTTATATGGTAATTCTATATAACGTTATACGTTATTACGTAATAGTATATATCGTTTTACGTTATATGGTAATGCTGTATAACGTTGTACGTTATAACGTAACAATATATAACGTTATACGTTATATGGTAATACTATATATCGTTATACGTTATAACGTAACAATATATAACGTTATACGTTACATGGTAATACTATATAACGATATGCGTTATTACGTAATAGTATATATCGTTGTACGTTATAACGTAATACTATATAACGTTATACGTTATATGGTAATTCTATATAACGTTATACGTTATTACGTAATAGTATATATCGTTTTACCTTATATCGTAATGCTATATAACGTTATACGTTATAACGTAACACTATGTAACGTTATACGTTATATGGTAATAGTATATATCTCTCTACGTTATAACGTAACACTATATAATGTTATACGTTATACGGTAATCCTATATAACGTTATACGTTATTCCGTAATAGTATATATCGTTTTACGTTATATGGTAATGCTATATAACGTTATACGTTATAACGTAACACTATATAACGTTATTCGTTACATGGTAATAGTATATATCGTTATACGTTATAACGTAACTATATATAACGTTATACGTTATATGGTAATACTATATATCGTTATACGTTATAACGTAACAATATATAACGTTATACGTTATATGGTAATACTATATAACGATATACGTTATTACGTAATAGTATATATCGTTATACGTTATAACGTAACACTATATAACGTTATACGTTATATGGTAATTCTATATAACATTATACGTTATTACGTAATAGTATATATCGTTTTACGTTATATGGTAATGCTATATAACGTTATACGTTATAACGTAACAATATATAACGTTATACGTTATATGGTAATACTATATATCGTTATACGTTATAACGTAACAATATATAACGTTATACGATATATGGTAATACTATATAACGATATGCGTTATTACGTAATAGTATATATCGTTGTACGTTATAACGTTATACTATATAACGTTATACGTTATATGGTAATTCTATATAACGATATACGTTATTACGTAATAGTATATATCGTTATACGTTATTACGTAATAGTATGTAATGTTATACTTTATATGGTAATACTATATAACGTTATACGATATAACGTATCACTATATAACGTTATACGTTATATGGAAATACTATATAACAATATACGTTATTACGTAATAGTATATATCGTTTTTCGTTATATGGTAATACTATATATCGTTATACGTTATAACGTAACAATATAAAACGTTATACGTTATATGGAAATACTATATAACGATATACGTTACTACGTAATGGTATATATCGTTATACGTTATAACGTAACACTATATAACGTTATACGTTATACGGTAATACTATATACCGTTATACGTTATAACGTAACAATATACAACGTTATACGTTATATGGTAATACTACATAACGATATAAGTTATTACGTAATAGTATATATCGTTATACGTTATAACGTAACACTATATAACGTTATACGTTATATGGTAATTCTATATAACGTTATACGTTATTCCGTAATAGTATATACCGTTTTACGTTATATGGTAATGCTATATAACGTTATACGTTATATGGTAATAGTATATATCGCTATACGTTATAACGTAACAATATATAACGTTATACGTTATATGGTAATACTATGTAACGATATACGTTATTACGTAATAGTATATATCGTTATACGTTATAACGTAACACTATATAACGTTATACGTTATATGGTAATACTATATAACGATATACGTCATTACGTAATAGTATATATCGTTATACGTTATAACGTAACACTATATAACGTTTTACGTTATATGGTAATTCTATATAACGTTATACGTTATTACGTAATAGTATATATCGTTTTACCTTATATCGTAATGCTATATAACGTTAGACGTTATAACGTAACACTATATAACGTTATACGTTATATGGTAATAGTATATATCGCTATACGTTATAACGTAATACTATCTAACGTTGTACGTTATATGGTAATTCTATATAACGATATACGTTATTACGTAATAGTATATATCGTTTTACGTTATAACGTAATACTATATAACGTTATACGTTATAACGTAACAATATATAACGTTATACGTTATATGGTAATACTATATAACGATATACGTTATTACGTAATAGTATATATCGTTATACGTTATAGCGTAACACTATATAACGTTATACGTTATATGGTAATTCTATATAACGTTATACGTTATTCCGTAATAGTATATATCGTTTTACGTTATATGGTAATGCTATATAACGTTATACGTTATATGGTAATAGTATATATCGCTATACGTTATAACGTAACAATATATAACGTTATACGTTATATGGTAATACTATATAACGATATACGTTATTACGAAATAGTATATATCGTTATACGTTATAACGTAACACTATATAATGTTATACGTTATATGGTAATACTATATATCGTTATACGTTATGACGTAACAATATATAACGTTATACGTTATATGGTAATACTATATAACAATATACGGTATTACGAAATAGTATATATCGTTTTACGTTATATGGTAATGCTATATAACGATATACGTTATAAAGTAACACTATATAACGCAATACGTTATATGGTAATGCTATATAACGTTGTACGTTATAACGTAACAATATATAACGTTATACGTTATATGGTAATACTATATATCGTTATACGTTATAACGTAACAGTATATAACGTTATACGTTACATGGTAATACTATATAACGATATGCGTTATTACGTAATAGTATATATCGTTGTACGTTATAACGTAATACTATATAACGTTATACGTTATATGGTAATTCCATATAACGTTATACGTTATTACATAATAGTATATATCGTTTTACCATATATCGTAATGCTATATAACGTTATACGTTATAACGTAACACTATATAACGTTATACGTTATATGGTAATAGTATATATCGCTATACGTTATAACGTAACACTATATAATGTTATACGTTATACGGTAATTCTATATAACGTTATACGTTATTCCGTAATAGTATATATCGTTTTACGTTATATGGTAATGCTATATAACGTTATACGTTATAACGTAACACTATATAACGTTATTCGTTATATGGTAATAGTATATATCGTTATACGTTATAACGTAACTATATATAACGTTATACGTTATATGGTAATACTATATATCGTTATACGTAATAACGTAACAATATATAACGTTATACGTTATATGGTAATACTATATAACGATATACGTTATTACGTAATAGTATATATCGTTATACGTTATAACGTAACACTATATAACGTTATACGTTATTACGTAATAGTATATATCGTTTTACCTCATATGGTAATGCTATATAACGTTATACGTTATAACGTAACACTATATAACGTTATACGTTATATGGTAATGCTATATAACGTTATACGTTATAACGTAACACTATATAACGTTATTCGTTATATGGTAATAGTATATATCGTTATACGTTATAACGTAACTATATATAACGTTATACGTTATATGGTAATACTATATATCGTTATACGTTATAACGTAACAATATATAACGTTATACGTTATATGGTAATACTATATAACGATATACGTTATTACGTAATAGTATATATCGTTTTACCTTATATCGTAATGCTATATAACGTTAGACGTTATAACGTAACACCATATAACGTTATACGTTATATGGTAATAGTATATATCGCTATACGTTATAACGTAATACTATATAACGTTATACGTTATATGGTAATTCTATATAACGATATACGTTATTACGTAATAGTATATATCGTTTTACCTTATATGGTAATGCTATATAACGTTATACGTTATAACGTAACACTATATAACGTTATACGTTATATGGTAATACTATGTAACGATATGCGTTATTACGTAATAGTATATATCGTTATACGTTATAACGTAATACTATATAACGTTATACGTTATATGGTAATTCTATATAACGTTATACGTTATTACGCAATAGTATATATCGTTTTACGTTATAACGTAATACTATATAACGTTATACGTTAAAACGTAACAATATATAACGTAATACGTTATATGGTAATACTATATAACGATATACGTTATTACGTAATAGTATATATCGTTATACGTTATAACGTAACACTATATAACGTTATACGTTATATGGTAATTCTATATAACGTTATACGTTATTCCGTAATAGTATATATCGTTTTACGTTATATGGTAATGCTATATAACGTTATACGTTATATGGTAATAGTATATATCGCTATACGTTATAACGTAACAATATATAACGTTATACGTTATATGGTAATACTATATAACGATATACGTTATTACGAAATAGTATATATCGTTATACGTTATAACGTAACACTATATAACGTTATACGTTATATGGTAATACTATATATCGTTATACGTTATGACGTAACAATATATAACGTTATACGTTATATGGTAATACTATATATCGTTATACGTTATAACGTAACAGTATATAACGTTATACGTTACATGGTAATACTATATAACGATATGCGTTATTACGTAATGGTATATATCTTTGTACGTTATAACGTAATACTATATAACGTTATACGTTATATGGTAATTCTATATAACGTTATACGTTATTACGTAATAGTATATATCGTTTTACCTCATATGGTAATGCTATATAACGTTATACGTTATAACGTAACACTATATAACGTTATACGTTATATGGTAATGCTATATAACGTTATACGTTATAACGTAACACTATATAACGTTATTCGTTATATGGTAATAGTATATATCGTTATACGTTATAACGTAACTATATATAACGTTATACGTTATATGGTAATACTATATATCGTTATACGTTATAACGTAACAATATATAACGTTATACGTTATATGGTAATACTATATAACGATATACGTTATTACGTAATAGTATATATCGTTTTACCTTATATCGTAATGCTATATAACGTTAGACGTTATAACGTAACACCATATAACGTTATACGTTATATGGTAATAGTATATATCGCTATACGTTATAACGTAATACTATATAACGTTATACGTTATATGGTAATTCTATATAACGATATACGTTATTACGTAATAGTATATATCGTTTTACCTTATATGGTAATGCTATATAACGTTATACGTTATAACGTAACACTATATAACGTTATACGTTATATGGTAATACTATGTAACGATATGCGTTATTACGTAATAGTATATATCGTTATTCGTTATAACGTAATACTATATAACGTTATACGTTATATGGTAATTCTATATAACGTTATACGTTATTACGCAATAGTATATATCGTTTTACGTTATAACGTAATACTATATAACGTTATACGTTAAAACGTAACAATATATAACGTAATACGTTATATGGTAATACTATATAACGATATACGTTATTACGTAATAGTATATATCGTTATACGTTATAACGTAACACTATATAACGTTATACGTTATATGGTAATTCTATATAACGTTATACGTTATTCCGTAATAGTATATATCGTTTTACGTTATATGGTAATGCTATATAACGTTATACGTTATATGGTAATAGTATATATCGCTATACGTTATAACGTAACAATATATAACGTTATACGTTATATGGTAATACTATATAACGATATACGTTATTACGAAATAGTATATATCGTTATACGTTATAACGTAACACTATATAACGTTATACGTTATATGGTAATACTATATATCGTTATACGTTATGACGTAACAATATATAACGTTATACGTTATATGGTAATACTATATATCGTTATACGTTATAACGTAACAGTATATAACGTTATACGTTACATGGTAATACTATATAACGATATGCGTTATTACGTAATGGTATATATCTTTGTACGTTATAACGTAATACTATATAACGTTATACGTTATATGGTAATTCCATATAACGTTATACGTTATTACGTAATAGTATATATCGTTTTACCTTATATCGTAATGCTATATAACGTTATACGTTATAACGTAACACTATATAACGTTATACGTTATATGGTAATAGTATATATCGCTATACGTTATAACGTAACACTATATAATGTTATACGTTATACGGTAATTCTATATAACGTTATACGTTATTCCGTAATAGTATATATCGTTTTACGTTATATGGTAATGCTATATAACGTTATACGTTATAACGTAACACTATATAACGTTATTCGTTATATGGTAATAGTATATATCGTTATACGTTATAACGTAACTATATATAACGTTATACGTTATATGGTAATACTATATATCGTTATACGTAATAACGTAACAATATATAACGTTATACGTTATATGGTAATACTATATAACGATATACGTTATTACGTAATAGTATATATCGTTATACGTTATAACGCAACACTATATAACGTTATACGTTATTACGTAATAGTATATATCGTTTTACCTCATATGGTAATGCTATATAACGTTATACGTTATAACGTAATACTATATAACGTTATACGTTATATGGTAATTCTATATAACGATATACGTTATTACGTAATAGTATATATCGTTTTACCTTATATGGTAATGCTATATAACGTTATACGTTATAACGTAACACTATATAACGTTATACGTTATATGGTAATACTATGTAACGATATGCGTTATTACGTAATAGTATATATCGTTATACGTTATAACGTAATACTATATAACGTTATACGTTATATGGTAATTCTATATAACGTTATACGTTATTACGCAATAGTATATATCGTTTTACGTTATAACGTAATACTATATAACGATATACGTTATTACGTAATAGTATATATCGTTTTACCTTATATCGTAATGCTATATAACGTTAGCCGTTATAACGTAACACCATATAACGTTATACGTTATATGGTAATAGTATATATCGCTATACGTTATAACGTAATACTATATAACGTTATACGTTATATGGTAATTCTATATAACGATATACGTTATTACGTAATAGTATATATCGTTTTACCTTATATGGTAATGCTATATAACGTTATACGTTATAACGTAACACTATATAACGTTATACGTTATATGGTAATTCTATATAACGATATACGTTATTACGTAATAGTATATATCGTTTTACCTTATATGGTAATGCTATATAACGTTATACGTTATAACGTAACACTATATAACGTTATACGTTATATGGTAATACTATGTAACGATATGCGTTATTACGTAATAGTATATATCGTTATACGTTATAACGTAACTATATATAACGTTATACGTTATATGGTAATACTATATATCGTTATACGTTATAACGTAACAGTATATAACGTTATACGTTACATGGTAATACTATATAACGATATGCGTTATTACGTAATAGTATATAT
Source organism: Bombus affinis (assembly GCF_024516045.1). Taxonomy (NCBI): domain Eukaryota; kingdom Metazoa; phylum Arthropoda; class Insecta; order Hymenoptera; family Apidae; genus Bombus; species Bombus affinis. The sequence continues at coordinate 14,420 of NW_026108930.1, read as the reverse complement.
CGTTGTACGTTATAACGTAATACTATATAACGTTATACGTTATATGGTAATTCCATATAACGTTATACGTTATTACGTAATAGTATATATCGTTTTACCTTATATCGTAATGCTATATAACGTTATACGTTATAACGTAACACTATATAACGTTATACGTTATATGGTAATAGTATATATCGCTATACGATATAACGTAACACTATATAATGTTATACGTTATACGGTAATTCTATATAACGTTATACGTTATTCCGTAATAGTATATATCGTTTTACGTTATATGGTAATGCTATATAACGTTATACGTTATAACGTAACACTATATAACGTTATACGTTATATGGTAATAGTATATATCGCTATACGTTATAACGTATTACTATATAACGTTATACGTTATATGGTAATTCTATATAACGATATACGTTATTACGTAATAGTATATATCGTTGTACGTTATAACGTAATACTATATAACGTTATACGTTATATGGTAATTCCATATAACGTTATACGTTATTACGTAATAGTATATATCGTTTTACCTTATATCGTAATGCTATATAACGTTATACGTTATAACGTAACACTATATAACGTTGTACGTTATATGGTAATAGTATATATCGCTATACGTTATAACGTAACACTATATAATGTTATACGTTATACGGTAATTCTATATAACGTTATACGTTATTCCGTAATAGGATATATCGTTTTACGTTATATGGTAATGCTATATAACGTTATACGTTATAACGTAACACTATATAACGTTATACGTTATATGGTAATAGTATATATCGCTATACGTTATAACGTAACACTATATAACGTTATACGTTATATGGTAATTCTATATAACGTTATACGTTATTCCGTAATAGTATATATCGTTTTACGTTATATGGTAATGCTATATAACGTTATACGTTATATGGTAATAGTATATATCGCTATACGTTATAACGTAACAATATATAACGTTATACGTTATATGGTAATACTATATAACGATATACGTTATTACGAAATAGTATATATCGTTATACGTTATAACGTAACACTATATAACGTTATACGTTATATGGTAATACTATATATCGTTATACGTTATGACGTAACAATATATAACCTTATACGTTATATGGTAATACTATATATCGTTATACGTTATAACGTAACAGTATATAACGTTATACGTTACATGGTAATACTATATAACGATATGCGTTATTACGTAATAGTATATATCGTTGTACGTTATAACGTAATACTATATAACGTTATACGTTATATGGTAATTCCATATAACGTTATACGTTATTACGTAATAGTATATATCGTTTTACCTTATATCGTAATGCTATATAACGTTATACGTTATAACGTAACACTATATAACGTTATACGTTATATGGTAATAGTATATATCGCTATACGTTATAACGTAACACTATATAATGTTATACGTTATACGGTAATTCTATATAACGTTATACGTTATTCCGTAATAGTATATATCGTTTTACGTTATATGGTAATGCTATATAACGTTATACGTTATAACGTAACACTATATAACGTTATTCGTTATATGGTAATAGTATATATCGTTATACGTTATAACGTAACTATATATAACGTTATACGTTATATGGTAATACTGTATATCGTTATACGTAATAACGTAACAATATATAACGTTATACGTTATATGGTAATACTATATAACGATATACGTTATTACGTAATAGTATATATCGTTATACGTTATAACGCAACACTATATAACGTTATACGTTATTACGTAATAGTATATATCGTTTTACCTCATATGGTAATGCTATATAACGTTATACGTTATAACGTAATACTATATAACGTTATACGTTATATGGTAATTCTATATAACGATATACGTTATTACGTAATAGTATATATCGTTTTACCTTATATGGTAATGCTATATAACGTTATACGTTATAACGTAACACTATATAACGTTATACGTTATATGGTAATACTATGTAACGATATGCGTTATTACGTAATAGTATATATCGTTATACGTTATAACGTAATACTATATAACGTTATACGTTATATGGTAATTCTATGTAACGTTATACGTTATTACGCAATAGTATATATCGTTTTACGTTATAACGTAATACTATATAACGATATACGTTATTACGTAATAGTATATATCGTTTTACCTTATATCGTAATGCTATATAACGTTAGCCGTTATAACGTAACACCATATAACGTTATACGTTATATGGTAATAGTATATATCGCTATACGTTATAACGTAATACTATATAACGTTATACGTTATATGGTAATTCTATATAACGATATACGTTATTACGTAATAGTATATATCGTTTTACCTTATATGGTAATGCTATATAACGTTATACGTTATAACGTAACACTATATAACGTTATACGTTATATGGTAATAGTATATATCGCTATACGTTATAACGTATTACTATATAACGTTATACGTTATATGGTAATTCTATATAACGATATACGTTATTACGTAATAGTATATATCGTTTTACCTTATATGGTAATGCTATATAACGTTATACGTTATAACGTAACACTATATAACGTTATACGTTATATGGTAATACTATGTAACGATATGCGTTATTACGTAATAGTATATATCGTTATACGTTATAACGTAACACTATATAACGTTATACGTTATATGGTAATGCTATATAACGTTATACGTTATAACGTAACACTATATAACGTTATTCGTTATATGGTAATAGTATATATCGTTATACGTTATAACGTAACTATATATAACGTTATACGTTATATGGTAATACTATATATCGTTATACGTTATAACGTAACAATATATAACGTTATACGTTATATGGTAATACTATATAACGATATACGTTATTACGTAATAGTATATATCGTTTTACCTTATATCGTAATGCTATATAACGTTAGACGTTATAACGTAACACCATATAACGTTATACGTTATATGGTAATAGTATATATCGCTATACGTTATAACGTAATACTATATAACGTTATACGTTATATGGTAATTCTATATAACGATATACGTTATTACGTAATAGTATATATCGTTTTACCTTATATGGTAATGCTATATAACGTTATACGTTATAACGTAACACTATATAACGTTATACGTTATATGGTAATACTATGTAACGATATGCGTTATTACGTAATAGTATATATCGTTATACGTTATAACGTAATACTATATAACGTTATACGTTATATGGTAATTCTATATAACGTTATACGTTATTACGTAATAGTATATATCGTTTTACCTTATATCGTAATGCTATATAACGTTATACGTTATAACGTAACACTATGTAACGTTATACGTTATATGGTAATAGTATATATCTCTCTACGTTATAACGTAACACTATATAATGTTATTCGTTATACGGTAATCCTATATAACGTTATGCGTTATTCCGTAATAGTATATATCGTTTTACGTTATATTGTAATGCTATATAACGTTATACGTTATAACGTAACACTATATAACGTTATTCGTTACATGGTAATAGTATATATCGTTATACGTTATAACGTAACTATATATAACGTTATACGTTATATGGTAATACTATATATCGTTATACGTTATAACGTAACAATATAAAACGTTATACGTTATATGGAAATACTATATAACGATATACGTTATTACGTAATGGTATATATCGTTATACGTTATAACGTAACACTATATAACGTTATACGTTATACGGTAATACTATATATCGTTATACGTTATAACGTAACAATATATAACGTTATACGTTATATGGTAATACTATATAACGATATACGTCATTACGTAATAGTATATATCGTTATACGTTATAACGTAACACTATATAACGTTTTACGTTATATGGTAATTCTATATAACGTTATACGTTATTACGTAATAGTATATATCGTTTTACCTTATATCGTAATGCTATATAACGTTAGACGTTATAACGTAACACTATATAACGTTATACGTTATATGGTAATAGTATATATCGCTATACGTTATAACGTAATACTATCTAACGTTGTACGTTATATGGTAATTCTATATAACGATATACGTTATTACGTAATAGTATATATCGTTTTACGTTATAACGTAATACTATATAACGTTATACGTTATAACGTAACAATATATAACGTTATACGTTATATGGTAATACTATATAACGATATACGTTATTACGTAATAGTATATATCGTTATACGTCATAACGTAACACTATATAACGTTATACGTTATATGGTAATTCTATATAACGTTATACGTTATTCCGTAATAGTATATATCGTTTTACGTTATATGGTAATGCTATATAACGTTATACGTTATATGGTAATAGTATATATCGCTATACGTTATAACGTAACAATATATAACGTTATACGTTATATGGTAATACTATATAACGATATACGTTATTACGAAATAGTATATATCGTTATACGTTATAACGTAACACTATATAATGTTATACGTTATATGGTAATACTATATATCGTTATACGTTATGACGTAACAATATATAACGTTATACGTTATATGGTAATACTATATAACAATATACGGTATTACGAAATAGTATATATCGTTTTACGTTATATGGTAATGCTATATAACGATATACGTTATATGGTAATTCTATATAACGTTATACGTTATTCCGTAATAGTATATATCGTTTTACGTTATATGGTAATGCTATATAACGTTATACGTTATATGGTAATAGTATATATCGCTATACGTTATAACGTAACAATATATAACGTTATACGTTATATGGTAATACTATATAACGATATACGTCATTACGTAATAGTATATATCGTTATACGTTATAACGTAACACTATATAACGTTTTACGTTATATGGTAATTCTATATAACGTTATACGTTATTACGTAATAGTATATATCGTTTTACCTTATATCGTAATGCTATATAACGTTAGACGTTATAACGTAACACTATATAACGTTATACGTTATATGGTAATAGTATATATCGCTATACGTTATAACGTAATACTATCTAACGTTGTACGTTATATGGTAATTCTATATAACGATATACGTTATTACGTAATAGTATATATCGTTTTACGTTATAACGTAATACTATATAACGTTATACGTTATAACGTAACAATATATAACGTTATACGTTATATGGTAATACTATATAACGATATACGTTATTACGTAATAGTATATATCGTTATACGTTATAACGTAACACTATATAACGTTATACGTTATATGGTAATTCTATATAACGTTATACGTTATTCCGTAATAGTATATATCGTTTTACGTTATATGGTAATGCTATATAACGTTATACGTTATATGGTAATAGTATATATCGCTATACGTTATAACGTAACACTATATAATGTTATACGTTATACGGTAATTCTATATAACGTTATACGTTATTCCGTAATAGGATATATCGTTTTACGTTATATGGTAATGCTATATAACGTTATACGTTATAACGTAACACTATATAACGTTCGTTATACGTTATATGGTAATAGTATATATCGCTATACGTTTATAACGTATTACTATATAACGTTATACGTTATATGGTAATTCTATATAACGATATACGTTATTACGTAATAGTATATATCGTTGTACGTTATAACGTAATACTATATAACGTTATACGTTATATGGTAATTCCATATAACGTTATACGTTATTACGTAATAGTATATATCGTTTTACCTTATATCGTAATGCTATATAACGTTATACGTTATAACGTAACACTATATAACGTTGTACGTTATATGGTAATAGTATATATCGCTATACGTTATAACGTACACTATATATTGTTATACGTTATACGGTAATTCTATATAACGTTATACGTTATTCCGTAATAGGATATATCGTTTTACGTTATATGGTAATGCTATATAACGTTATACGTTATAACGTAAACACTATATAACGTTATACGTTATATGGTAATAGTATATATCGCTATACGTTATAACGTAACACTATATAACGTTATACGTTATATGGTAATTCTATATAACGTTATACGTTATTCCGTAATAGTATATATCGTTTTACGTTATATGGTAATGCTATATAACGTTATACGTTATATGGTAATAGTATATATCGCTATACGTTATAACGTAACAATATATAACGTTATACGTTATATGGTAATACTATATAACGATATACGTTATTACGAAATAGTATATATCGTTATACGTTATAACGTAACACTATATAACGTTATACGTTATATGGTAATACTATATATCGTTATACGTTATGACGTAACAATATATAACCTTATACGTTATATGGTAATACTATATATCGTTATACGTATAACGTAACAGTATATAACGTTATACGTTACATGGTAATACTATATAACGATATGCGTTATTACGTAATAGTATATATCGTTGTAACGTTATAACGTAATACTATATAACGTTATACGTTATATGGTAATTCCATATAACGTTATACGTTATTACGTAATAGTATATATCGTTTTACCTTATATCGTAATGCTATATAACGTTATACGTTATAACGTAACACTATATAACGTTATACGTTATATGGTAATAGTATATATCGCTATACGTTATAACGTAACACTATATAATGTTATACGTTATACGGTAATTCTATATAACGTTATACGTTAGTCCGTAATAGTATATATCGTTTTACGTTATATGGTAATGCTATATAACGTTATACGTTATAACGTAACACTATATAACGTTATTCGTTATATGGTAATAGTATATATCGTTATACGTTATAACGTAACTATATATAACGTTATACGTTATATGGTAATACTGTATATCGTTATACGTAATAACGTAACAATATATAACGTTATACGTTATATGGTAATACTATATAACGATATACGTTATTACGTAATAGTATATATCGTTATACGTTATAACGCAACACTATATAACGTTATACGTTATTACGTAATAGTATATATCGTTTTTACCTCATATGGTACTGCTATATAACGTTATACGTTATAACGTAATACTATATAACGTTTATACGTTATATGGTAATTCTATATAACGATATACGTTATTACGTAATAGTATATATCGTTTTACCTTATATGGTAATGCTATATAACGTTATACGTTATAACGTAACACTATATAACGTTATACGTTATATGGTAATACTATGTAACGATATGCGTTATTACGTAATAGTATATATCGTTATACGTTATAACGTAATACTATATAACGTTATACGTTATATGGTAATTCTATTGTAACGTTATACGTTATTACGCAATAGTATATATCGTTTTACGTTATAACGTAATACTATATAACGATATACGTTATTACGTAATAGTATATATCGTTTTACCTTATATCGTAATGCTATATAACGTTAGCCGTTATAACGTAACACCATATAACGTTATACGTTATATGGTAATAGTATATATCGCTATACGTTATAACGTAATACTATATAACGTTATACGTTATATGGTAATTCTATATAACGATATACGTTATTACGTAATAGTATATATCGTTTTACCTTATATGGTAATGCTATATAACGTTATACGTTATAACGTAACACTATATAACGTTATACGTTATATGGTAATAGTATATATCGCTATACGTTATAACGTATTACTATATAACGTTATACGTTATATGGTAATTCTATATAACGATATACGTTATTACGTAATAGTATATATCGTTTTACCTTATATGGTAATGCTATATAACGTTATACGTTATAACGTAACACTATATAACGTTATACGTTATATGGTAATACTATGTAACGATATGCGTTATTACGTAATAGTATATATCGTTATACGTTATAACGTAACACTATATAACGTTATACGTTATATGGTAATGCTATATAACGTTATACGTTATAACGTAACACTATATAACGTTATTCGTTATTATGGTAATAGTATATATCGTTATACGTTATAACGTAACTATATATAACGTTATACGTTATATGGTAATACTATATATCGTTATACGTTATAACGTAACAATATATAACGTTATACGTTATATGGTAATACTATATAACGATATACGTTATTACGTAATAGTATATATCGTTTTACCTTATATCGTAATGCTATATAACGTTAGACGTTATAACGTAACACCATATAACGTTATACGTTATATGGTAATAGTATATATCGCTATACGTTTTAACGTAATACTATATAACGTTATACGTTATATGGTAATTCTATATAACGATATACGTTATTACGTAATAGTATATATCGTTTTACCTTATATGGTAATGCTATATAACGTTATACGTTATAACGTAACACTATATAACGTTAAACGTTATATGGTAATACTATGTAACGATATGCGTTATTACGTAATAGTATATATCGTTATACGTTATAACGTAATACTATATAACGTTATACGTTATATGGTAATTCTATATAACGTTATACGTTATTACGTAATAGTATATATCGTTTTACCTTATATCGTAATGCTATATAACGTTATACGTTATAACGTAACACTATGTAACGTTATACGTTATATGGTAATAGTATATATCTCTCTACGTTATAACGTAACACTATATAATGTTATTCGTTATACGGTAATCCTATATAACGTTATGCGTTATTCCGTAATAGTATATATCGTTTTACGTTATATTGTAATGCTATATAACGTTATACGTTATAACGTAACACTAATATAACGTTATTCGTTACATGGTAATAGTATATATCGTTATACGTTATAACGTAACTATATATAACGTTATACGTTATATGGTAATACTATATATCGTTATACGTTATAACGTAACAATATAAAACGTTATACGTTATATGGAAATACTATATAACGATATACGTTATTACGTAATGGTATATATCGTTATACGTTATAACGTAACACTATATAACGTTATACGTTATACGGTAATACTATATATCGTTATACGTTATAACGTAACAATATATAACGTTATACCGTTATATGGTAATACTATATAACGATATACGTCATTACGTAATAGTATATATCGTTATACGTTATAACGTAACACTATATAACGTTTTACGTTATATGGTAATTCTATATAACGTTATACGTTATTACGTAATAGTATATATCGTTTTACCTTATATCGTAATGCTATATAACGTTAGACGTTATAACGTAACACTATATAACGTTATACGTTATATGGTAATAGTATATATCGCTATACGTTATAACGTAATACTATCTAACGTTGTACGTTATATGGTAATTCTATATAACGATATACGTTATTACGTAATAGTATATATCGTTTTACGTTATAACGTAATACTATATAACGTTATACGTTATAACGTAACAATATATAACGTTATACGTTATATGGTAATACTATATAACGATATACGTTATTACGTAATAGTATATATCGTTATACGTCATAACGTAACACTATATAACGTTATACGTTATATGGTAATTCCTATATAACGTTATACGTTATTCCGTAATAGTATATATCGTTTTACGTTATATGGTAATGCTATATAACGTTTATACGTTATATGGTAATAGTATATATCGCTATACGTTATAACGTAACAATATATAACGTTATACGTTATATGGTAATACTATATAACGATATACGTTATTACGAAATAGTATATATCGTTATACGTTATAACGTAACACTATATAATGTTATACGTTATATGGTAATACTATATAACGTTATACGTTATAACGTAACAATATATAACGTTATACGTTATATGGTAATACTATATAACGATATACGTTATTACGTAATAGTATATATCGTTATACGTTATAACGTAACACTATATAACGTTATACGTTATATGGTAATTCTATATAACGTTATACGTTATTCCGTAATAGTATATATCGTTTTACGTTATATGGTAATGCTATATAACGTTATACGTTATATGGTAATAGTATATATCGCTATACGTTATAACGTAACAATATATAACGTTATACGTTATATGGTAATACTATATAACGATATACGTTATTACGAAATAGTATATATCGTTATACGTTATAACGTAACACTATATAATGTTATACGTTATATGGTAATACTATATATCGTTATACGTTATGACGTAACAATATATAACGTTATACGTTATATGGTAATGCTATATAACGTTATACGTTATAACGTAACACTATATAACGTTATTCGTTATATGGTAATAGTATATATCGTTATACGTTATAACGTAACTATATATCACGTTATACGTTATATGGTAATACTATATATCGTTATACGTTATAACGTAACAATATATAACGTTATACGTTATATGGTAATACTATATAACGATATACGTTATTACGTAATAGTATATATCGTTATACGTTATAACGTAACACTATATAACGTTATACGTTATATGGTAATTCTACATAACGTTATACGTTATTACGTAATAGTATATATCGTTTTACCTTATATGGTAATGCTATATAACGTTATACGTTATAACGTAACACTATATAACGTTATAAGTTATATGGTAATAGTATATATCGCTATACGTTATAACGTAACAATATATAACGTTATACGTTATATGGTAATACTATATAACGATATACGTTATTACATAATAGTATATATCGTTATACGTTATAACGTAACACTATATATCGTTTTACGATATATGGTAATGCTATATAACGTTATACGTTATATGGTAATTCTATATAAACGTTATAAGTTATTCCGTAATAGTATATACCGTTTTACGTTATATGGTAATGCTATATAACGTTATACGTTATATGGTAATAGTATATATCGCTATACGTTATAACGTAAACAATATATAACGTTATACTTTATATGGTAATACTATATAACGATATACGTTATTACGTAATAGTATATATCGTTATACGTTATAACGTAACACTATATAACGTTATACGTTATATGGGTAATACTATATAACGATATACGTCATTACGTAATAGTATATATCGTTATACGTATAACGTAACACTATATAACGTTTTACGTTATATGGTAATTCTATATAACGTTATACGTTATTACGTAATAGTATATATCGTTTTACCTTATATCGTAATGCTATATAACGTTAGACGTTATAACGTAACACTATATAACGTTATACGTTATATGGTAATAGTATACTATCGCTATACGTTATAACGTAATACTATCTAACGTTGTACGTTATATGGTAATTCTATATAACGATATACGTTATTACGTAATAATATATATCGTTTTACGTTATAACGTAATACTATATAACGTTATACGTTATAACGTAACTATATATAACGTTATACGTTATATGGTATAATATATAACGATATACGTTATTACGTAATAGTATATATCGTTATACGTTATAACGTAACAATATATAACGTTATACGTTATATGGTAATACTATATAACGATATACGTTATTACGAAATAGTATATATCGTTATACGTTATAACGTAACACTATATAATGTTATACGTTATATGGTAATACTATATATCGTTATACGTTATGACGTAACAATATATAACGTTATACGTTATATGGTAATACTATATAACAATATACGGTATTACGAAATAGTATATATCGTTTTACGTTATATGGTAATGCTATATAACGATATACGTTATAAAGTAACACTATATAACGCAATACGTTATATGGTAATGCTATATAACGTTGTACGTTATAACGTAACAATATATAACGTTATACGTTATATGGTAATACTATACATCGTTATACGTTATAACGTAACAGTATATAACGTTATACGTTACATGGTAATACTATATAACGATATGCGTTATTACGTAATAGTATATATCGTTGTACGTTATAACGTAATACTATATAACGTTATACGTTATATGGTAATTCCATATAACGTTATACGTTATTACGTAATAGTATATATCGTTTTACCTTATATCGTAATGCTATATAACGTTATACGTTATAACGTAACAGTATATAACGTTATACGGTATATGGTAATAGTATATATCGCTATACGTTATAACGTAACACTATAATGTTATACGTTATACGGTAATTCTATAAAACGTTATACGTTATTCCGTGATAGTATATATCGTTTTACGTTATATGGTAATGCTATATAACGTTATACGTTATAACGTAACACTATATAACGTTATTCGTTATATGGTAATAGTATATATCGTTATACGTTATAACGTAACTATATATAACGTTATACGTTATATGGTAATACTATATATCGTTATACGTAATAACGTAACAATATATAACGTTATACGTTATATGGTAATACTATATAACGATATACGTTATTACGTAATAGTATATATCGTTATACGTTATAACGTAACACTATATAACGTTATACGTTATTACGTAATAGTATATATCGTTTTACCTCATATGGTAATGCTATATAACGTTATACGTTATAACGTAACACTATATAACGTTATACGTTATATGGTAATGCTATATAACGTTATACGTTATAACGTAACACTATATAACGTTATTCGTTATATGGTAATAGTATATATCGTTATACGTTATAACGTAACTATATATAACGTTATACGTTATATGGTAATACTATATATCGTTATACGTTATAACGTAACAATATATATCGTTATACGTTATATGGTAATACTATATAACGATATACGTTATTACGTAATAGTATATATCGTTATACGTTATAACGTAACACTATATAACGTTATACGTTATATGGTAATTCTACATAACGTTTATACGTTATTACGTAATAGTATATATCGTTTTACCTTATATGGTAATGCTATATAACGTTATACGTTATAACGTAACACTATATAACGTTATACGTTATATGGTAATAGTATATATCGCTATACGTTATAACGTAACAATATAACGTTATACGTTATATGGTAATACTATATAACGATATACGTTATTACATAATAGTATATATCGTTATACGTTATAACGTAACACTATATATCGTTTTACGATATATGGTAATGCTATATAACGTTATACGTTATATGGTAATTCTATATAACGTTATAAGTTATTCCGTAATGTATATACCGTTTTACGTTATATGGTAATGCTATATAACGTTATACGTTATATGGTAATAGTATATATCGCTATACGTTATAACGTAACAATATATAACGTTATACGTTATATGGTAATACTATATAACGATATACGTTATTACGTAATAGTATATATCGTATATACGTTATAACGTAACACTATATAACGTTATACGTTATATGGTAATACTATATAACGATATACGTCATTACGTATAGTATATATCGTTATACGTTATAACGTAACACTATATAACGTTTTACGTTATATGGTAATTCTATATAACGTTATACGTTATTCCGTAATAGTATATATCGTTTTACGTTATATGGTAATGTTATATAACTTTATACGTTATAACGTAACACTATATAACGTTATACGTTACATGGTAATAGTATATATCGTTATACGTTATAACGTCACAATATATAACGTTATACGTTATATGGTAATAGCATATATCGTTATACGTTATAACGTAATAGTATATATCGTTATACGTTATAACGTAACACTATATACCGTTTTACGTTATATGGTAATGCTATATAACGTTATACGTTATATGGTAATAGTATATATCGCTATACGTTATAACGTAACAATATATAAAGTTATACGTTATATGGTAATGCTATATAACGATATACGTTATTACGTAATAGTATATATCGTTATACGTTATTACGTAATAGTATATATCGTTATACGTTATAACGTAACATTATATAACGTTATACGTTATATGGAAATACTATATAACGATATACGTTATTACGTAATAGTATATATCGTTATACGTTATAACGTAACACTATATACCGTTTTACGTTATATGGTAACACTATATAACGTTATACGTTATATGGTAATACTATGTAACGATATGCGTTATTACGTAATAGTATATATCGTTATACGTTATAACCTAATACTATATAACGTTATACATTATATGGTAATTCTATATAACGTTATACGTTATTACGCAATAGTATATATCGTTTTACGTTATAACGTAATACTATATAACGTTATACG